>NC_092257.1:6999480-7114171 GCF_036320965.1 Panulirus ornatus
ACTCATGGCGGGAGGGTAAAGAGGCACGATAACATCACTGCCTATTTGGCCGGACGATTGAGGCAGAGCGGTCACGAGGTGTCCTGCGAGCCGCGCATTCCGGTTGTGGGGTCCTTTCGGAAGCCGGACATCGTGGCTTCCAAAGGTACAGAGACCTACATCATTGACATCCAAGTCTCTGGTGTCCATTTCGCGCTTTTGGCTGCACATCAGCACAAGTGCAGCTACTACGGTACCCCGGAAGTCTTACAAGGCGTACGGGAATTCACCGGAAAGGCACCGTGCATGTGACATCAGCCACTTTAAATTGGCGTGGTGCATGGTGCCAAGAAAGCTCCTGGGATTAGGGCTGACGTACCAGGACCTTGAGGTGTGCTTCGTCAAAGCCCTAACCTGGACCCATTCCCTTCACAGGATGTGTTCCAAGAGCACAGGTTGGCAATCGGACCTGCCTTGTACATCTGGTGTCGGCCACTATATATATATATATATATATATATATATATATATATATATATATATATATATATATATATATATATATATATATATATATTTATATGTGTATATATATATATATATATATATATATATATATATATATATATATATATATTTATATGTGTATATATATATATATATATATATATATATATATATATATATACAGAGCATCAGATTGGGGAAGAGCAGTGTGGTTTCAGAAGTGGTAGAGGATGTGTGGATCAGGTGTTTGCTTTGAAGAATGTATGTGAGAAATACTTAGAAAAGCAAATGGATTTGTATGTAGCATTTATGGATCTGGAGAAGGCATATGATAGAGTTGATAGAGATGCTCTGTGGAAGGTATTAAGAATATATGGTGTGGGAGGCAAGTTGTTAGAAGCAGGGAAAAGTTTTTATCGAGGATGTAAGGCATGTGTACGTGTAGGAAGAGAGGAAAGTGATTGGTTCTCAGTGAATGTAGGTTTGCGGCAGGGGTGTGTGATGTCTCCATGGTTGTTTAATTTGTTTATGGATGGGGTTGTTAGGGAGGTGAATGCAAGAGTTTTGGAAAGAGGGGCAAGAATGAAGTCTGTTGGGGATGAGAAAGCTTGTGAAGTGAGTCAGTTGTTGTTTGCTGATGATACAGCGCTGGTGGCTGATTCATGTGAGAAACTGCAGAAGCTGGTGACTGAGTTTGGTAAAGTGTGTGAAAGAAGAAAGTTAAGAGTAAATGTGAATAAGAGCAAGGTTATTAGGTACAGTAGGGTTGAGGGTCAAGTCAATTGGGTGGTAAGTTTGAATGGAGAAAAACTGGAGGAAGTAAAGTGTTTTAGATATCTGGGAGTGGATTTGGCAGCGGATGGAACCATGGAAGCGGAAGTGGATCATAGGGTGGGGGAGGGGGCGAAAATCCTGGGAGCCTTGAAGAATATGTGGAAGTCGAGAACAATATCTCGGAAAGCAAAAATGGGTATGTTTGAAGGAATAGTGGTGCCAACAATGTTGTATAGTTGCGAGGCGTGGGCTATGGATAGAGTTGTGCGCAGGAGGATGGATGTGCTGGAAATGAGATGTTTGAAGACAATGTGTGGTATGAGGTGGTTTGATCAAGTAAGTAACGTAAGGGCAAGAGAGATGTGTGGAAATAAAAAGAGCGTGGTTGAGAGAGCAGAAGAGGGTGTTTTGAAATGGTTTGGGCACATGGAGAGAATGAGTGAGGAAAGATTGACCAAGAGGATATATGTGTCGGAGGTGGAGGGAACGAGGAGAAGTGGGAGACCAAATTGGAGGTGCAAAGATGGAGTGAAAAAGATTTTGTGTGATCGGGGCCTGAACATGCAGGAGGGTCAAAGGAGGGCAAGGAATACAGTGAATTGGATCGATGTGGTATACCGGGGTTGACTTACTGTCAGTGGATTGAATCAGGGCATGTGAAGCGTCTGGGGTAAACCATGGAAAGCTGTGTAGGTATGTATATTTGCGTGTGTGGACGTATGTATATATATGTGTATGGAGGTGGGTTGGGCCATTTCTTTCGTCTGTTTCCTTGCGCTACCTCGCAAACGCGGGAGACAGCGTCAAAGCAAAAAAAAAAAAAATATGTATATATATATATATATATATATATATATATATATATATATATATATATATATATATATATATATTATTATTATTATTATTATTATTATTATTATTATTATTTTATTTTTTTATTATACTTTGTCGCTGTCTCCCGCGTTTGCGAGGTAGCACAAGGAAGCAGACGAAAGAAATGGCCCAACCCCCCCCATACACATGTATATACACACGTCCATACACGCAAATATACATACCTACACAGCTTTCCATGGTTTACCCCAGACGCTTCACATGCCTTGATTCCATCCACTGACAGCACGTCAACCCCGGTATACCACATCGCTCCAATTCACTCTATTCCTTGCCCTCCTTTCACCCTCCTGCATGTTCAGGCCCCGATCACACAAAATCTTTTTCACTCCATCTTTCCACCTCCAATTTGGTCTCCCTCTTCTCCTCGTTCCCTCCGCCTCCGACACATATATCCTCTTCGTCAATCTTTCCTCACTCATTCTCTCCATGTGCCCAAACCACTTCAAAACACCCTCTTCTGCTCTCTCAACCACGCTCTTTTTATTTCCACACATCTCTCTTACCCTTACGTTACTCACTCGATCAAACCACCTCACACCACACATTGTCCTCAAACATCTCATTTCCAGCACATCCATCCTCCTGCGCACAACTCTATCCATAGCCCACGCCTCGCAACCATACAACATTGTTGGAACCACTATTCCTTCAAACATACCCATTTTTGCTTTGCGAGATAATGTTCTCGACTTCCACACATTCTTCAAGGCCCCCAGAATTTTCGCCCCCTCCCCCACCCTATGATCCACTTCCGTTTCCATATAAATATATATATATATATATATATATATATATATATATATATATATATATATATATATATATATAGGGGAGAAAGAATACTTCCCACGTATTCCCTGCGTGTCGTAGAAGGCGACTAAAAGGCAAGGGAGCGGGGGGCTGGAAATCCTCCCCTCTCATTTTTCTTTTTTTTTTTTTCCAAAAGAAGTAACAGAGAAGTGGGTCAGGTGAGAATATTCCCTCAAAGGCCCAGTCCTCTGTTCTTAACGCTACCTCGCTATCGCGGGAAATGGCGAATAGTATGAAAGAAAGAAAGAAATATATATATATATATATATATATATATATATATATATATATATATATATATATACATATATATATATATATATATATATATATATATATATATATATATATATATATATATATATATATATATAATATGTACATATATATATATATATATATATATATATATATATATATATATATATATATATATTATCCCTGGGGATAGGGGAGAAAGAATACTTCCCACGTATTCCCTGCGTGTCGTAGAAGGCGACTAAAAGGGAAGGGAGCGGGGGGCTGGAAATCCTCCCCTCTCGTTTTTTTTTTTTTATTTTTTTTTCCAAAAGAAGGAACAGAGAAGGGGTCCAGGTGAGGATATTCCCTCAAAGGCCCAGTCCTCTGTTCTTAGCGCTACCTCGCTAATGTGGGAAATGGCGAATAGTATGAAAAAAAAAAAAAAAAAAAAATATATATATATATATTCCTGGGGATGGGGGAGAAAGAATACTTCCCACGTATTCCCTGCGTGTCGCGTAAAGCGACTAAAAGGGGAGGGAGCGAGGGGCTGGAACTCCTCCCCTCTAGTTTTTTTTGATTTTCCAAAAGAAGGAACAGAGTAGGAGGCCAGGTGAGGATATTCCCTCAGAGGCCCAGTCCTCTGTTCTTAACGCTACCTAGCTAACGCGGGGAAATGGCGAATAGTTTGAAAGAAAAAAAAAAAAAAAAAAAAAAAAAAATATATATATATATATATATATATATATATATATATATATATATATATATACATATATATATATATATATATATATATATATATATATATATATATATATATATATATATGTATATATATATATATCACACACCCCTGCCACAAACCTACATTCACTGAGAACCAATCACTTTCCTCTCTTCCTACACGTACACATGCCTTACATCCTCGATAAAAACTTTTCACTGCTTCTAACAACTTGCCTCCCACACCATATATTCTTAATACCTTCCACAGAGCATCTCTATCAACTCTATCATATGCCTTCTCCAGATCCATAAATGCTACATACAAATCCATTTGCTTTTCTAAGTATTTCTCACATACATTCTTCAAAGCAATGTTGTTAGGGGTTGTTAGGGAGGTAAATGCAAGAGTCCTGGAAAGAGGGGCAAGTATGAAGTCTGTTGGGGATGAGAGAGCTTGGGAAGTGAGTCAGTTGTTGTTCGCTGATGATACAGCGCTGGTGGCTGATTCATGTGAGAAACTGCAGAAGCTGGTGACTGAGTTTGGTAAAGTGTGTGGAAGAAGAAAGTTAAGAGTAAATGTGAATAAGAGCAAGGTTATTAGGTACAGTAGGGTTGAGGGTCAAGTCAATTGGGAGGTGAGTTTGAATGGAGAAAAACTGGAGGAAGTGAAGTGTTTTAGATATCTGGGAGTGGATCTGTCAGCGGATGGAACCATGGAAGCGGAAGTGGATCATAGGGTGGGGGAGGGGGCGAAAATTTTGGGAGCCTTGAAAAATGTGGGGAAGTCGAGAACATTATCTCGGAAAGCAAAAATGGGTATGTTTGAAGGAATAGTGGTTCCAACAATGGTGTATGGTTGCGAGGCATGGGCTATGGATAGAGTTGTGCGCAGGAGGATGGATGTGCTGGAAATGAGATGTTTGAGGACAATGTGTGGTGTGAGGTGGTTTGATCGAGTAAGTAACGTAAGGGTAAGAGAGATGTGTGGAAATAAAAAGAGCGTGGTTGAGAGAGCAGAAGAGGGTGTTTTGAAATGGTTTGGGCACATGGAGAGAATGAGTGAGGAAAGATTGACCAAGAGGATATATGTGTCGGAGGTGGAGGGAACGAGGAGAAGAGGGAGACCAAATTGGAGGTGGAAAGATGGAGTAAAAAAGATTTTGTGTGATCGGGGCCTGAACATGCAGGAGGGTGTAAGGAGGGCAAGGAATAGAGTGAATTGGAGCGATGTGGTATACAGGGGTTGACGTGCTGTCAGTGGAGTGAATCAAGGCATGTGAAGCGTCTGGGGTAAACCATGGAAAGCTGTGTAGGTATGTATATTTGCGTGTGTGGACGTGTGTATGTACATGTGTATGGGGGGGGGTTGGGCCATTTCTTTCGTCTGTTTCCTTGCGCTACCTCGCAAACGCGGGAGACAGCGACAAAGTATAAAAAAAAAAAAAAAAAATATATATATATATATATATATATATATATATATATATATATATATATATATATATATATATATATATATATATTCTCACATGAATCAGCCACCAGCGCTGTATCATCAGCGAACAACAACTGACTCACTTCCCAAGCTCTCTCATCCCCAACAGACCTCATACTTGCCCCTCTATCCAAAACTCTTGTATTCACCTCCCTAACAACCCCATCCATAAACAAATTAAACAACCATGGAGACATCACACACCCCTGCCGCAAACCTACATTCACTGAGAACCAATCTCTTTCCTCTCTTCCTACACGTACACATGCCTTACATCCTCGATAAAAACTTTTCACTGCTTCTAACAACTTGCCTCCCACACCATATATTCTTAATACCTTCCACAGAGCATCTCTATCAACTGTATCATATGCCATCTCCACATCCATAAATGCTACCTACAAATCCATTTGCTTTTCTAAGTATTTCTCACATACATTCTTCAAAGCAAACACCTGATCCACACATCCTCTACCACTTCTGAAACCACACTGCTCTTCCCCAATCTGATGCTCTGTACATGCCTTCACCCTCTCAATCAATACCCTCCCATATAATTTACCAGGAATACTCAACAAACTTATACCTCTGTAATTTGAGCACTCACTCTTATCCCCTTTGCCTTTGTACAATGGCACTATGCACGCATTCCGCCAATCCTCAGGCACCTCACCATGAGTCATACATACATTAAATAACCTTACCAACCAGTCAACAATACAGTCACCCCCTTTTTTAATAAATTCCACTGCAATGCCATCCAAACCTGCTGCCTTGCCGGCTTTCATCTTCCGCAAAGCTTTTACTACCTCTTCTCTGTTTACCAAATGATTTTCCCTAACCCTCTCACTTTGCACACCACCTCGACCAAAACAACCTATATATGCCACTCTATCATCAAACACATTCAACAAACCTTCAAAATACTCACTCCATCTCCTTCTCACATCACCACTACTTGTTATCGCCTCCCCATTTGCGCCCTTCACTGAAGTTCCCATTTGCTCCCTTGTCTTACGCCCTTTATTTACCTCCTTCCAGAACATCTTTTTATTCTCCCTAAAATTTAATGATACTCTCTCACCCCAACTCTCATTTGCCCTTTTTTTCACCTCTTGCACCTTTCTCTTGACCTCCTGTCTCTTTCTTTTATACATCTCCCACTCAATTGCATTTTTTCCCTGCAAAAATCGTCCAAATGCCTCTCTCTTCTCTTTCACTAATACTCTTACTTCTTCATCCCACCACTCACTACCCTTTCTAATCAATGCATCTCCCACTCTTCTCATGCCACAAGCATCTTTTGCGCAATCCATCACTGATTCCCTAAATACATCCCATTCCTCCCCCACTCCCCTTACTTCTATTGTTCTCACCTTTTTTCCATTCTGTACTCAGTCTTTCCTGGTACTTCCTCACACAAGTCTCCTTCCCAAGCTCACTTACTCTCACCACCCTCTTCACCCCAACATTCATATATATATATATATATATATATATATATATATACATATATATATATATATATATATATATATATATATATATATATCCCTGGGGATAGGGGATTAAGAATACTTCCCACGTATTCCCTGCGTGTCGTAGAAGGCGACTAAAAGGGGAGGGAGCGGGGGGCTGGAAATCCTCCCCTCTCGTTTTTTTTTTTTTTTTTTTTTTTTTTTTTTTTTTTTTCCAAAAGAAGGAACAGAGAATTGGGCCAGGTGAGGGTATTCCCTCAAAGGCCCAGTCCTCTGTTCTTAATGCTACCTCGCTAACGCGGGAAATGGCGAATAGTATAAAAGAAAGAAAAAAGATATATATGTATATATATATATATATATATATATATATATATATATATATATATATATGTATATATATATATATATATATATATATATATATATATATATATATATATATATATATATATATATCCTCCCCTCTCGTTTTTTTTTTTTTTTTTTTTTTTTTTTTCCAAAAGAAGGAACAGAGAAGGGGGCCAGGTGAGGATATTCCCTCAAAGGCCCAGTCCTCTGTTCTTAGCGCTACCTCGCTAATGCGGGAAATGGCGAATAGTATGAAAAAAAAAAAAAAAAATATATATATATATATATTTTTTTTTTTTTTTTTTTTTTACTTTGTCGCTGTCTCCCGCGTTTGCGAGGTAGCGCAAGGAAACAGACGAAAGAAATGGCCCAACCCCCCCCCATACACATGTACATACACACGTCCACACACGCAAATATACATACCTACACAGCTTTCCATGGTTTACCCCAGACGCTTCACATGCCCTGATTCAATCCACTGACATCACGTCAACCCCTGTATACCACATCGCTCCAATTCACTCTATTCCTTGCCCTCCTTTCACCCTCCTGCATGTTCAGGCCCCGATCACACAAAATCTTTTTCACTCCATCTTTCCACCTCCAATTTGGTCTCCCTCTTCTCCTCGTTCCCTCCACCTCCGACACATATATCCTCTTGGTCAATCTTTCCTCACTCATTCTCTCCATGTGCCCAAACCATTTCAAAACACCCTCTTCTGCTCTCTCAACCACGCTCTTTTTATTTCCACACATCTCTCTTACCCTTACGTTACTTACTCGATCAAACCACCTCACACCACACATTGTCCTCAAACATCTCATTTCCAGCACATCCATCCTCCTGCGCACACTCTATCCATAGCCCACGCCTCGCAACCATACAACCTTGTTGGAACCACTATTCCTTCAAACATACCCATTTTTGCTTTCCGAGATAGTGTTCTCGACTTCCACACATTTTTCAAGGCTCCCAAAATTTTCGCCCCCTCCCCCACCCTATGATCCACTTCCCCTTCCATGGTTCCATCCACTGACAGATCCACTCCCAGATATCTAAAACACTTCACTTCCTCCAGTTTTTCTCCATTCAAACTCACCTCCCAATTGACTTGACCCTCAACCCTACTGTACCTAATAACCTTGCTCTTATTCACATTTACTCTTAACTTTCTTCTTCCACACACTTTACCAAACTCAGTCACCAGCTTCTGCAGTTTCTCACATGAATCAGCCACCAGCGCTGTATCATCAGCGAACAACAACTGACTCACTTCCCAAGCTCTCTCATCCCCAACAGACTTCATACTTGCCCCTCTTTCCAGGACTCTTGCATTTACCTCCCTAACAACCCCATCCATAAACAAATTAAACAACCATGGAGACATCACACACCCCTGCCGCAAACCTACATTCACTGAGAACCAATCACTTTCCTCTCTTCCTACACGTACACATGCCTTACATCCTCGATAAAAACTTTTCACTGCTTCTAACAACTTGCCTCCCACACCATATATTCTTAATACCTTCCACAGAGCATCTCTATCAACTCTATCATATGCCTTCTCCAGATCCATAAATGCTACATACAAATCCATTTGCTTTTCTAAGTATTTCTCACATACATTCTTCAAAGCAAACACCTGATCCACACATCCTCTACCACTTCTGAAACCGCACTGCTCTTCCCCAATCTGATGCTCTGTACATATATATATATATATATATATATATATATATATATATATATATATGTGGGGGAGGAATGGGATGTATTTAGGGAATCAGTGATGGATTGCGCAAAAGATGCTTGTGGCATGAGAATAGTGGGAGGTGGGTTGATTAGAAAGGGTAGTGAGTGGTGGGATGAAGAAGTAAGAGTATTAGTGAAAGAGAAGAGAGAGGCATTTGGACGATTTTTGCAGGGAAAAAATGCAATTGAGTTGGAGATGTATAAAAGAAAGAGACAGGAGGTCAAGAGAAAGGTGCAAGAGGTGGGGAAAAAAAGGGCAAATGAGAGTTGGGGTGAGAGAGTATCATTAAATTTTAGGGAGAATAAAAAGATGTTCTGGAAGGAGGTAAATAAAGTGCGTAAGACAAGGGAGCAAATGGGAACTTCGGTGAAGGGCGCAAATGGGGAGGTGATAACAAGTAGTGGTGATGTGAGAAGGAGATGGAGTGAGTATTTTGAAGGTTTGTTGAATGTGTTTGATGATAGAGTGGCAGATATAGGGTGTTTTGGTCGAGGTGGTGTGCAAAGTGAGAGGGTTAGGGAAAATGATTTGGTAAACAGAGAAGAGGTAGTGAAAGCTTTGCGGAAGATGAAAGCCGGCAAGGCAGCAGGTTTGGATGGTATTGCAGTGGAATTTATTAAAAAAGGGGGTGACTGTATTGTTGACTGGTTGGTAAGGTTATTTAATGTATGTATGACTCATGGTGAGGTGCCTGAGGATTGGCGGAATGCGTGCATAGTGCCATTGTACAAAGGCAAAGGGGATAAGAGTGAGTGCTCAAATTACAGAGGTATAAGTTTGTTGAGTATTCCTGGTAAATTATATGGGAGGATATTGATTGAGAGGGTGAAGGCATGTACAGAGCATCAGATTGGGGAAGAGCAGTGTGGTTTCAGAAGTGGTAGAGGATGTGTGGATCAGGTGTTTGCTTTGAAGAATGTATGTGAGAAATACTTAGAAAAGCAAATGGATTTGTATGTAGCATTTATGGATCTGGAGAAGGCATATGATAGAGTTGATAGAGATGCTCTGTGGAAGGTATTAAGAATATATGGTGTGGGAGGCAAGTTGTTAGAAGCAGTGAAAAGTTTTTATCGAGGATGTAAGGCATGTGTACATGTAGGAAGAGAGGAAAGTGATTGGTTCTCAGTGAATGTAGGTTTGCGGCAGGGGTGTGTGATGTCTCCATGGTTGTTTAATTTGTTTATGGATGGGGTTGTTAGGGAGGTAAATGCAAGAGTTTTGGAAAGAGGGGCAAGTATGAAGTCTGTTGGGGATGAGAGAGCTTGGGAAGTGAGTCAGTTGTTGTTCGCTGATGATACAGCGCTGGTGGCTGATTCATGTGAGAAACTGCAGAAGCTGGTGACTGAGTTTGGTAAAGTGTGTGGAAGAAGAAAGTTAAGAGTAAATGTGAATAAGAGCAAGGTTATTAGGTACAGTAGGGTTGAGGGTCAAGTCAATTGGGAGGTGAGTTTGAATGGAGAAAAACTGGAGGAAGTGAAGTGTTTTAGATATCTGGGAGTGGATCTGGCAGCGGATGGAACCATGGAAGCGGAAGTGGATCATAGGGTGGGGGAGGGGGCGAAAATTCTGGGGGCCTTGAAGAATGTGTGGAAGTCGAGAACATTATCTCGGAAAGTAAAAATGGGTATGTTTGAAGGAATAGTGGTTCCAAAAATGTTGTATGGTTGCGAGGCGTGGGCTATGGATAGAGTTGTGCGCAGGAGGATGGATGTGCTGGAAATGAGATGTTTGAGGACAATGTGTGGTGTGAGGTGGTTTGATCGAGTGAGTAACGTAAGGGTAAGAGAGATGTGTGGAAATAAAAAGAGCGTGGTTGAGAGAGCAGAAGAGGGTGTTTTGAAGTGGTTTGGGCACATGGAGAGGATGAGTGAGGAAAGATTGACCAAGAGGATATATGTGTCGGAGGTGGAGGGAGAAAGGAGAAGAGGGAGACCAAATTGGAGGTGGAAAGATGGAGTGAAAAAGATTTTGTGTGATCGGGGCCTGAACATGCAGGAGGGTGAAAGGAGGGCAAGGAATAGAGTGAATTGGAGCGATGTGGTATACCGGGGTTAACGTGCTGTCAGTGGATTGAATCAAGGCATGTGAAGCGTCTGGGGTAAACCATGGAAAGCTGTGTAGGTATGTATATTTGCGTGTGTGGACGTATGTATATACATGTGTATGGGGGGGGGGGTTGGGCCATTTCTTTCGTCTGTTTCCTTGCGCTACCTCGCAAACGCGGGAGACAGCAACAAAGTATAAAAGAAAAAAAAAAATATATGTATATATATATATATATATATATATATATATATATATATATATATATATATATATATATATATATATATATATTTTTTTTTTTTTCTTAATTTTCCAAAAGAAGGAACAGAGGTGGCCAGGTGAGGATATTCCAAAAAAGGCCCAGTCCTCTGTTCTAAACGCTACCTCGCTAACGCGGGAAATGGCGAATAGTTTAAAAGAAAAGAAAGAATATATATATATATATATATATATATATATATATATATATATATATATATATATATATATATATATATATATTTATTGACACTTTCCTGCCCCAAGAGGTCAAGAAGTGTGATGTGTTGTCTATGCAAGATGAGTGCAGGCAGAGCACATGATACTAGGACTTATGTGTCTCTAAAAGACACACAAGTCCTGTGATACAATGAATCTGTGTTTTTTGTACTGAACAGATGAGAGGTGTCCTGAATGCATATGAAAAAATTCACTCGTGTGGTAAAGTGTGTGAAAGAAGAAAGCTGAGAGTGAATGTGAATAAGAGCAAGGTAGACTTGAAGGACAAGTCAATTGGGAAATGAATTTGAATTAAGAAAAACTGTTGGAAGTGAAGTGATTTATATATCTGGTTGCCCTAATGTGCATTTTGAAATTTCAAAGGTAAACACTGTAACTGAAGTTTACATGTTTCATTTCAGTAAAAATTTCTATTTTCAATATTAGTGGTATGAGTTTGATTTATGAATTTAAATTATGTTCTAGTTTTGCAAATCATCTATTATTCAAGAAAAGTACTCTCATACTTGCAGAAATTTTTTTCCAACTTTCCAAAACACAGTAGTAAAATTACTTATGCGGGTAAATTTGATTGAGCCATGTTATCAGCATTGAAAATTTCAATCCAATATCCATCTGGATCTTGAATAAGTGCAATATCTTTCATTTTTCCTGAAAAGAATTGTGGCAATTAACTACACTGCATTTTATAAAAAGTGAAAACTAATGCTGATAAATTGTACATTATAATGCAGAACTATAGAAGTTGGAAGAAGGATGTGAAAAACAACTAGCATAAATGGATATGAATGAAGAATATACAAACATTTTCTGTGAGGGACAGTAATGCCGCTCTGCATAGAAGTTAACATTAGAGCAAAAATTCTATGAGGATGAAATTAGGTAACAAACAGTAATTTACATGAGTAAATCTTTCAAAAGAGCCATTCTGTAAAATATATGGCAACTACTTACTGCTAAATGGTAATCACCAAAGAAATATGATTGACATTTAGTTATAAAAAATTATGGTCCATTCAAACACTGAAAATTCAATGACCGCATACTACATTCCTACATGCTCTTCTGCCACATATTTTTCGCTGCACATCTGAAGACAGCTACTTCCTGATACTAAGCTGCTAGAATGGACAACTGAATGCCTTAATTTGACTACAAGCAAGGTTATGAGGTTCAGCAGGGTAGAGACAGGTTGACTGGAGTGTGGTTTGATTGGAAAGAGCCTGGAGGACAGTGGATGGAACAATGAAGTGAACCATAGGGTGAGTACTTATGATGAGATTTTACCTTGAATCAGGTATGAAACAAGTGGGTAGGAGGACAGTAGAAGCCAAGAAACTCTCTCAGGCCAGGCCAGACATGGAGGGAGTAAGATAAAACACAGTAAATGAACAACAAATTTGAGGGATGAAAAAAGTGTAGATACTATGTGAAAGCAAGTTGCATGTATGGCAAGACTGGCATATTGTGTTGGAAAACATGTACATCTAAACATCCCAGGAAATGTTTAGACTGGCTTAAGAAACTACAATACCATCTACTCCAGCAATTCTGGCAAATTTATCTTATGCAAAGCTTTCACCATCTCATTCTCCAAAACATTAAGATCATCCTTCCTATCATCAAACATGTTCGACAATCTTTTAATCTATACTATCCATCTCCTCATTTCTGCCTCTAACCACATTTCCATTTACCCCATTCAATGATGTTCCCATTTGTCCTCTTGTTTTCTCACACTATTAACCTCCTAAAACATTTTCTCATTTGCTTATACTCACCCACACTCATTTACTTGTTTCACAGCCCCAGCAATTAATGGCCATACTTATCTCTTTTTAGCTGTAACTTAATTTCCTCATCCTCTCACTATCCTTTCTCATCTGTCCACCTCTCCTTTCTCATCTCTCCACCTTCTGTTTGCCTCATGCTTTTTGCAGTCTATATTACTCATGCCATGGCATTATAACAGTTATTGAAATAGTAATGAAAAACAAGAAATAAATAGATAGGAATGGTTTCCTTATGGATGGATCTTTCCTATACTGTAATTACTCTCTAAGGCAAGTTCTGCTAAATGACTTTGTCATCCATCCACCAATGATAAATCCTAGACATGGGCCTTAATTTTGTCTGATTTACCTATGATGTGGCAACAGTTGTTGACTTACACGGTTTAAATTGCATCATGTTAGAGTGTGGTATATTTATGGTAAGCCATTTTGGTAGGTAATAGTTGGCAGGCAGACAACGAAAATGTACAAAGTGTTCATCAATGGCATTATATGCAAAAATTGAATGCATAATGCTCATGGTAATAACTTACCGTCCCTTGGTTCCTTGACAAACTTTGTTCCTAGAGACTCGAACCTTTCACATGCTTTCTCAACATCTGGAACCATGATCCTTTCTCCCCTATCCTTGGGGATAGGGGAGAAAGAATACTTCCCACGCATTTCCCACGTCTCATAGAAGGTGACTAAAGGGGACGGGAGCGGGGGGCCAGAAATCCTCCCCTCCTTGTAATTTAACTTTCTAAAGGGGGAAACAGAAGGAGTCACGTGGGGCGTGCTCATATTCCTCGAAGGCTCAGATTGAGGCGTCTAAATGTGTGTGGATGTAACCAAGATGAGAAAAAAGGAGAGATAGGTAGTATGTTTGAGGAAAGGAATCTGGATGTTTTGGCTCTGAGTGAAACGAAGCTCAAGGGTAAAGGGGAAGAGTGGTCTGGGAACGTCTTGGGAGTAAAGTGAGAGGACAAAAGCAAGGGAAGGAGCAGCACTACTCCTGAAAGAGGAGTTGTGGAAGTATGTGATAGAGTGTAAAAAACCAAACTCTAGATTGATATGGGTAAAACTGAGAGTTGATGGAGAGAGATGGGTGATTATTGGTGCATATGCACCTGGGCATGAGAACAAAGATCATGAGAGGCAAGTGTTTTGGGAGCAGCAGAGTGAGTGTGTTAGCAGTTTTGATACACGAGACCGGATTATAGGGATGGGTGATTTGAATGCAAAGGTGAGTGATATGGCAGTTGAAGGAATAATTGGTGGACATGGGGTGTTCAGTGTTGTAAATGGAAATGGTGAAGAGCTTGTAGCTTTATATGCTGAAAAAGGACTGATGATTGTGAATACCTGTTTTAAAAAGAGAGATGTACAAAAGTATACGTATGTAAGTAGGAGAGATGGACAGAGAGGGTTACTGAATTATGTGTTAATTGATAGGCGCACGAAAGGGAGACTTTTGGATGTTAATGTGCTGAGAGGTGCAACTGGAGGGATGTCTGATAATTATCTCGTGGAGGCGAAGGTGAAGATTTGTAGAGGTTTTCAGAAAAGAAGAGAGAATGTTGGGGTGAAAAGAGTGGTGAGAGTAAGTGAGCTTGGGAAGGAGACTTGTGTGAGGAAGTACTAGGAGAGACTGAGTACAGAATGGAAAAAGGTGAGAACAATGGAAGTAAGGGGAGTGAGGGAGGAATGGTATGTATTTAGGGAAGCAGTGATGGCTTGCGCAAAAGATGCTTGTGGCATGAGAAGTGTGGGAGGTGGGCAGATTAGAAAGGGTAGTGAGCGGTGGGATGAAGAGAGTAAGATTATTAGTGAAAGAGAAGAGAGAGGCATTTGGACGATTTTTGCATGGAAAAAATGCAAATGAGTGGGAGATGTATAAAAGAAAGAGGCAGGAGGTCAACAGAAAGGTGCTAGAGATGAAAACAAGGGCAAATGAGAGTTGGGGTGAGAGAGTGTCATTAAATTCTAGGGAGAATAAAAAGATGTTTTTGAAAGAGGTAAATAAAGTGCGAAAGACAAGGGAACAAATAGGTACTTCAGTGAAGGGGGCTAATGGGGAGGTGATAACAAGTAGTGGTGATGTGAAAAGGAGATGGAATGAGTATTTTGAAGGTTTGTTGAATGTGTTTGATGATAGAGTGGCAGATATAGGGGGTTTCGGTCGAGGTGGTGTGCAAAGTGAGAGGGTTAGGGAGAATGATTTGGTAAAAACAGAAGCGGTAGTAAAAGCTTTGCGGAAGATGAAAGCCGGCAAGGCACCGGGTTTGGATGGTATTGCAGTGGAATTTATTAAAAAAGGGGGTGACTATATTGTTGACTGGCTGGTAAGGGTATTCAACGTATGTATTTCTCATGGTGAGGTTCCTGAAGATTGGCGGAATGATTGCATAGTGCCATTGTACAAAGGCAAAGGGGATAAAAGTGAGTGCTCAAATTACAAAGGTATACTTTTGTTGAGTATTCCTGGGAAATTAATGGGAGAGTGTTGATTGAGAGGGTGAAGGCATGTACAGAACATCAGAATGGGGAAGAGCATTGTGGTTTCAGAAGTGGTAGAGGATGTGTGGATCAGGTGTTTGCTGTGAAGAATGTATGTGAGAGATACATAGAAAAGCAAATGGATTTGTATGCCGCACTTATGGATCTGTAAAAAGGCATATGATAAAGTTGATAGAGATGCTCTGTGGAAGGTATTAAGAATATACGGTGTGGGAGGCATTAGAAGCAGTGAAAATTTTTATCGAGGATGTAAAGCATGTGTACGTGTAGGAAAAGAGGAAAGTGATTAGTTCTCAGTAAATGTAGGTTTGCGGCAGGGGTGTGTGATGTCTCCATGGTTGTTCAATTTGTTTATGGATGGGGTGGTTAGGGAGGTCAATGCAAGAGTTTGGGAATGAGGGGCAAGTATGAAGTCTGTTGTGAATGACAGAGCTTGGGAAGTGGTTCAGTTGTTGTTCGCTGATGATACAGCACTGGTGGCTTATTCATGTGAGAAACTGCAGGAGATGGTGACTGAGTTTGGTAAAGTGTGTGAAAGAAGAACGCTGAGGGTAAGTGTAAATAAGAGCAAGGTTATTAGGTACAGTAGGGTTGAGGGACAAGTCAATTGGGAGGTAAGTTTGAACGGGGAAAAACTGGAGGAAGTAAAGTGTTTTAGATATCTGGGAGTGGATTTGGCAGCGGATGGAACCATGGAAACGGAAGTGAGTCATAGGGTGGGGGAAGGGGGAAAGTTCTGGGAGCGTTGAAGAATGTGTGGAAGTCGAGAACATCATCTCCGAAAGCAAAAATGGGTATGTTTGAAGGAATAGTGGTTCCAACAATGTTATATGGTTGCGAGGCGTGGGCTATGGATAGAGTTGTGCGTAGGAGGGTGGATGTGCTGGAAATGAGATGTTTGAGGACAATATGTGGTGTGAGATGGTTTGATCGAGTAAGTAATAATGGGGTAAGAGAGCTGCGGGGTAATAAAAAGAGCGTGGTTGAGAGAGCAGAAGAGGGTGTTTTGAAATGGTTTGGTCACATGGAGAGAATGAGTGAGGAAAGATTGACCAAGAGAATATATGTGTCAGAGGTGGAGGGAACGAGGAGAAGTGGGGGACCAAATTGGAGGTGGAAAGATGGAGTGAAAAAGATTTTGAGTGATCAGGGCCTGAACATGCAGGAGGGTGAAAGGAGTGCAAGGAATAGTGTGAATTGGAACGATGTGGTATACAGGGGTCGACGTGCTGTCAATAGATTGAACCAGGGCATGTGAAGCATCTGGGGTAAACCATGGAAGGTTCTGTGGAGCCTAGATGTGGAAAGGGAGCTGTGGTTTCGGTGCATTATTACATGACAGCTAGAGAATGAGTGTGAATGAATGTGGCCTTTGTTGTCTTTTCCCAGCGCTACCTCGCGCACATGAGGGTGAAGGGGGTTGTTATTTCATGTGTGGTGGGGTGGTGATGGGAATAAATAAATGCAGACTGTATGAATTATGTACATGTGTATGTATGTATATGTCTGTGTGGGTATATATACGTATACGTTGAGATGTATAGGTGGTATGTATATTTGCGTGTGTGGACTTGTATGTGTATACATGTGTAGGTGGGTGGGTTGGGCCATTTTCTTTCGTCTGTTTCCTTATGCTACCTTGCTAACGCGGGAGACAGCGACAAAGCAAAATGATTAATAATAATGCTAAAAATGAAAAAAAAAAAAATACATTATATAAGTAACATTAGCATTCATACAGATTAACCAAAAACTTGATAGTTCCTCTAAGCTCTAAAAACAAATATATTAATCGAGGTAATTCAGAAACTTTTTTCTTTTCTTTTTTCTGCCATACACATCTCAGCAATTACTCACCTGATTTACAAGAAAATTTTAGGAATGTAAAATTTAACCAAGAGCCTAGACATTTTTGGGGAGGGAGGGGACTTTTTTCTAAATATTCGAATTAATGTGAATGTACTTCTCCGTAATCAGCTGAGCTAGATATCTGTACTCAGTGTCAAAATACAGAGAAGTCTTTGTAAGTTTGCATCCCCAAATACGTTATATTTTTGCCCCATAGAAAATCTTCGGTGGTTTTTCCCCAAAGCAATCTCTTGTATTCCACAATAAGGAACAGCTCTAATTCTTTTTTTTATCTAGAATTCTAAACAGGATGGGCATTTTATCAATTTATCTGCAACAAGTGGTGAGCAAGAATCAGCAAACTTCAGGGAGAATAAGATGTTTTAGAGGGACATTAATGATGTGCAAAACACGAAAACAAATAGGAACGTCAGTGAAGGGGGCAAAAGAGGAAGTAGTAACAGGTAGTGAAGAAGTGAGGAGGAGGAGTGGTTTTTTTTTTCAATTATTGCTGAACATGTTTAATAACAGGGTGGCAAATGTAAAGTGTTTGGGTCGGGATGGTTTGCAAAGTGAGAGTTATAGACAGTGATTAGGGAAAGAGAGGTGGTGAAAGCCTTACATAAGATGAATTGTTCCAAGATGGATGAAGTGGATGGTACTGCTGATGAATTTAAGAAAGAGGATGACTATGTTGTTAATTGATTATTTTGGATTTTTAATGTTTTTATGGATCATGGTAAGGAGCCTGAGGAAAGGGAAGCTATAGCATGAACTCTTTTGAATGCATCCTTTACAAAGCGAAAATACTGCCGCTCATGCACTGGAGAGGAAGGCTTCTTAAATTATCTCCAAAGGGACTACAGTAATGTGTATAAATATCTGCCATATAATGTACACATGATATATGATGTAAACTGTTTACCACTATGCCCAAATAACTGAACCACAGACCATCTGAGTGGCACCCAGGTAGCCAAACCCTTAACTCATTGTGGCTGCGGTTAGGCTACCACACAGTTGGTACAGAGTTTGATTAGTGGGTTATAATGGTAAAAGAGTGCCTTGAGCATTGATTAAAAAGCCTTCCTTCCTTGTCCAGAGCATGTGTGGCAGTATTTCCACTTTGTAAAGGATGTACGACACATCTGCAGGATCTGTGAATCAGTGAAGGGTATGCTGTTTTAGGCTCATCGCGGCCTGCGAGTTATGCTACCTAGCTGCCACGCAGATGGGATAGGGTTTGATTTTCAAGGTATAGCTGTAAACAGTCCACATCACTGATGTGATTAGATGTTCTCAATATCTCTCATTGTCTGTTAACACAATAGTTCTATGAACATAGGTGGAAGGTGATCAAAAAGAGGTGAAGTCTTGACCGTGGCTAAAAAACAGGGAAAATCAATACATCTATGTGTTAACTTAGATGTGACTGAATGCTATGAATGTGATGAAAGAAGGGTGGAAATTAGCACTTTAAGTTATCCAAAATATACCAAAATAACATAGTGTATACCACTCAATGTGTTTGGGTTTATCACTGTTACAGTATTCCCTTCATTTCATTTCCCTTTTCTTAATGTTTAAATCCAACTAAACATCATTCTTTTGTTTTCAAGAAGGCATATCTATTTATCCACCTATCATCTATACTATAATGCTATGCATGAAGGTGGTCCTGTTTCTGTTTGTTTGTAAATGTATCAAGGAAATTGCCTACCACATTTCCTAGGCAGGATAGAAGGGTTTTATATTTTGGGGAAAATATTTGAATTGAAAAGGAAGGTTGTGTCAGCAGTATGGGAGGTATGTCAAGGGAATATTAAAGGGATGACTGGTTATACCATGGAACAAGGCCATTCTCCTGTTCAAGTTGTGATGACCAGATAGGGAAGGAGTGGTTGTGGTGAGAGAAGGAATGATGGCCAGGGAGGGAGGGAGTGGTGGTGGTTAAAGGGGTGTAGTAGCCAGGAAGGGAAAGCGGGGTGGTGATGAAGGAAGGTGTGGTGGCCAAGGAGGAAAAACAAGGTGGTGGTGAAGGAGGGCGTGGTGGTCAGGGTTGGAGGGTATGGTGATGTAATTCACCACAGGAGTGTAAAGATGAGAGACCAATCAATTGTACAGCCCTATCACTCTGAATCTTCAAACAGTCTGCTTTATTTTTCTGGTTAGTTCATTGCAGTGCCACTTTGCCATCATACCACTATGAATTACCAAGTGCAACCTAACTTCTCTAAAAAACATATATTCATAATATTTTTGTTGTGCTTAGGCAACAACCTTTTGCACTCAGGTGATAAATGGTCTTGTGCATATGGCAGTACAAGAAGAATTTTACCCACACATAATTGTTACTGACAACTGTCAAGTATTCACATCCAAGGAACTATACAAAATACATTTGAATCTAAATTAGCATCGTGCACATTCATCTATCAGTCATCAAAGTGTAGTAGATGACAATTTAATCTGAAAATGATTTTGAAAAGTATGAAGGCTGACACAGCATGTATACACAACAAGACATGCTAAGAGTAGAATTAACGGACAATATATAACAACAACATAGATAGAAAATGGTAAAGTCTGGCTATTGTGAGGTGTCTACAGAAAGACGTGTAAGAAAAGTTAAATACTGGTCCAATCATTACAAGGGGGAAAACATTAGCTTCCCTTGCACCATCCTATATGTACTAAGATGATACCATTATCCATCACACATTCTCAGCTTTATGGATTTCTTTCTTCCTCAATCAGAGCCTCTCAACACTGTCATTGCAATCACTTTCTCTTTACTTACTAACACCACTTTTTGTTCTACTTAGGTATCCTCTGATATGTACTAACCAAAACCTCTTGGATCTGAATTCCCGTTGTGATATCCAAGGAAATTGGCATCAACTTCTGTACCCCAGTTAATGAAAGACATCAAAGATAATGAAAATCTGTAAACAAGAAATTCAATATGACATAGATTACATAGAGACATTTTTTTTTTTTTTTTTTTTTTTTTATACTCTGTCGCTGTCTCCCGCATTTGCGAGGTAGCGCAAGGAAACAGACGAAAGAAATGGCCCAACCCCCCCCCCATACACATGTACATACACACGTCCACACACGCAAATATACATACCTACACAGCTTTCCATGGTTTACCCCAGACGCTTCACATGCCTTGCTTCAATCCACTGACAGCACGTCAACCCCGGTATACCACATGACTCCAATTCACTCTATTTCTTGCCCTCCTTTCACCCTCCTGCATGTTCAGGCCCCGATCACACAAAATCTTTTTCACTCCATCTTTCCACCTCCAATTTGGTCTCCCTCTTCTCCTCGTTCCCTCCACCTCCGACACATATATCCTCTTGGTCAATCTCTCCTCACTCATTCTCTCCATGTGCCCAAACCATTTCAAAACACCCTCTTCTGCTCTCTCAACCACGCTCTTTTTATTTCCACACATCTCTCTTACCCTTACGTTACTTACTCGATCAAACCACCTCACACCACACATTGTCCTCAAACATCTCATTTCCAGCACATCCATCCTCCTGCGCACATCTCTATCCATAGCCCACGCCTCGCAACCATACAACATTGTTGGAACCACTATTCCCTCAAACATACCCATTTTTGCTTTCCGAGATAATGTTCTCGACTTCCACACATTTTTCAAGGCTCCCAAAATTTTCGCCCCCTCCCCCACCCTATGATCCACTTCCGCTTCCATGGTTCCATCCGCTGACAGATCCACTCCCAGATATCTAAAACACTTCACTTCCTCCAGTTTTTCTCCATTCAAACTCACCTCCCAATTGACTTGACCCTCACCCCTACTGTACCTAATAACCTTGCTCTTATTCACATTTACTCTCAACTTTCTTCTTCCACACACTTTACCAAACTCAGTCACCAGCTTCTGCAGTTTCTCACATGAATCAGCCACCAGCGCTGTATCATCAGCGAACAACAACTGACTCACTTCCCAAGCTCTCTCATCCCCAACAGACTTCATACCATATACTTTTAACTTCATCAAAATACAAGGACTTTCAGTAAAGGCTCATATGAATATGCTGATAAAAACAGTTCTTACTGAAGTCGGGCTATATAAATAATGCTGTTAATATGTTCAACCCTTTCACTGCAGCAGTCCTAACACGCTTGTACACTGCATGTGTGATAGTCTTGAATATTTATAAAATATCTCCAAAAGCTTGTTATACCCCCAGAACAAAGTTCCCTCAATAAATTCATGTTTAATTAAAACTGATGAAACAACATTTACTATGTATACCTATGTAGCTGTCAAATTTCTGAGACAAGTCTTTTAGGCTAAAATTGGGTTTATTCTCTCAAGAATAACATGTCCAAGAGGCTGAAAGGCATGGCCATAAAGATAAAGTTCAATTGATGAAAAATAAAAAAGAACCAGAACAAAGAATTCTAATCATAATTGAAATTTATTCAAAATATAACCATTTTAATAAAATAGTAAAGGTCTGAGCTAGCCTACAAAGGCCTCTCTACTAATCCTTGGCAAAACAAGATAAACCTGCAACTACATCTTTGCAGGCCTCTCTATCAGACCTCAGCAAAACAAGACAAAACTGCAATTATATCTAACAATAAGAATGGTACTTGGTAATCTGTTTACTGGTATCTATAAGTAAACATGGAGAATTACATATTCAGTATCAAAATGCAGCTGTAACATCTTATATTTCACTGAGGTGTAAATTCTGAGGTGCTCTGCCAGTAAGTAAGGCAGTGTGGAGGTACCATAGAATTGAGAATTGTTTATATAATGGATTATGATGCGAGGACAACAGATTTTTTTTTATGCTGGAGGCTCCAGTCACAGACAAAAGTCCCCATCAAGGCAAGAGGTTAGTGAAAGGGAAAAGAAGATGAGGAAAAGTATTTACAAATTTAGAGGACGTGAAAAACCTATCTTTTAAAAAGTAGCCAGGTCATAGTTAGTGGAAAAGTCATAAGCAGGTAGAGATTTCTACAGGTGTTGGGAAAAGAAACATGTTTCAACATTGCAGCATAGGGCAAGTGGTTCAAATTTTGAGGTTGGCTTGGGAGATATAACCTACGAATGTAATTAACAAATTCATACAAGTTCTAACTTCCCATTATTCACGAAATATCCAAGTGTGTGTGTGATGACTGATGCATGAGTTAACATGAACCATAATGTATGAGTAAAGTGGTCACAGTAGTATTAAAAAAACAGCCTATGCTCATCCTTCCTCAAACACTGTTAAACAGAGAACTGTACTTCAGGAAAACAACAGGCCTGAAGCGAGGGAGGAAGCAGGGTTCCTTATGGGGAAGCAGCATTCCTTGACGAGTATTGAAGGTGATAAGCACCCTCCTGTAAACAGTGTGTGAGATGCGTGAATCACTATGTACAGTACTGTAATTCATAAGTAATTTGGTAAGTTAATTGTTTACTTTAAATTTTGCTGTATTTTTATTGAAATATTGCTTATATGAGCTATCAACAGTAAACTAGACTTTAGGAAAACAACAGGCCCATAGCTGGGGAGGGGGAAGTGGTGTTCCTCTTGGGGAAGCATTATTCCTTGGTACGTAGTGATGTGCACTACTCTACAGACAGCAAGTATGTGTGATGACTGAGAAGTGAATTAACATGTGCTGTAATGTATAGGTAATATGATGAGTGAAGTGGTTATGGTACTGTTGATAAAACATAGCATACGTCCATCTTCTAAAACTTACTATTAATTTTACTGTAGTGTTACTGAAACATTATTTATCTGAGTTACTGATGGAGTACTGTATTTCAGAAAAACAATATGCCTGCAGTCACAAGAGAAGTGTTCCTTTGGGGGAAGTAGTGTTCTTTGGGATGAGTAGTGTACCTTGACAGAAAGTGAAGGTGGTTCGCACCACTCAACCAATGAAAAACCATATTCTGGCTTTAATACAATACTAGTATTATCTTCTGGGGGAGGCAAGCAAGTATGAATATGTACATGTGTGTATATATGTATATATGTTGATATGTATATATATGTGTGTATGCATGGGTGTTTATGTATATACGAGTGGATAGGCCATTCTTCATCTGTTTCCAGGCAATGACACAGAAAATGGTGATCAAGTATAATAAATGAAATAAATAGCGATGCTGTTTTCCTGTGGGGCAGTATGGCGGTGGGAATGGAAGAAGGCAAGCATGAATATGTGCAGGTGTATGTTTGTATATGTCTGTGTATGTGTATGTATAAGTATATTTTTGTTGACATGTATCTGTGTGTATGTGGGTGTTTATGTATATATATATATGCATATATGAGTGGATGGGCCATTCTCTGTCTGTTTCCTGGTGCTACCTCGCTGACACGGGAAACAGCGATTAAGTATAATAAAATAATGTGTCTCTATGTCTCTATCCCTGGGGATAGGGGAGCAAGAATACTTCCCATGTATTCCCTGCGTGTCGTAGAAGGCGACTAAAAGGGGAGGGAGCGGGGGGCTGGAAATCCTCCCCTCTCATTTTTTTTTAATTTTCCAGAAGAAGGAACAGAGAATTGGGCCAGGTGAGGGTAGTCCCTCAAAGGCCCAGTCATCTGTTCTTAACGCTACCTCGCTAATGCGGGAAATGGCGAATAGTTTGAAAGAAAGAAAGAAAATAATGTGTATGACAGTAGATGGGTCTTTCTTCTGTCTTTTGGTGCTGCCACACTAACGTGGGAAATGGAGATCAAGTATGATAAATATAAATAGATAAGCTAAGAATGGAAACCAGGTTCTGTTTGGATCCTGAAGGAATTTCAAAAGCTTTTTGATATGTGTATCCACTGCCATATAGCCAAACTGAAAGCTAAGATTCCATTTCAATTAGACCTATTAAACTTAACTCAACGTACCTATGTTTAGATGGGGAACTAAAGTTTTGTTTGGGGTCTCAAAAAACCTCCATGACCAAGACTAGTGCAGCCTAGTTAAATAAAGGTTATGATTCCACTTCTGTCAATCCTATAACACACTCTAAGCATCATTAAACTTAATGACGTTGTAACTGTCCATCTTTTTGAACTAATATCCAGTGTACTATACACAACCAAAACTTCGTTAAGATTCTGTAAGTAACAGTCCCAAAGGAGATCACAAGATTATTCTTGGGTGGACACCGTCCATCTTTTTTCCTCTTGTGCACCAACAGTACAAAAGCTTAGGGCTTGAGGCCTGTCTCGTTTCTCTTTCAGTGTGACAAGATTACAAGATGATCTTGACAGAAGTGTGTGTTGAGAGGACACATTAGAAACAGACACTGACACAATCCAGATAAAAGGAACGAGCCATTTACATATCATCATGGTGATAACTCAACATTTCCACTGAATCGATTATAATGCCAACATCACAGGACACCATTCAACAGTATTCCCATATATGTACAAGATTCAGGAAGTCTTATGTCAAACATACACAAACATACACCAAAATGCTGTTACCCACTTTTGGGATTAATCTTAGATCTTACTAATGCAATGCAAAGGCTTGCAATCTTAAAGATTTTACTATAGCCATGCAAAGGCTTGCAATCTTAAAGATTTTACTAATGCAATGCAGGCTTGCAGTCTTAAAGATTTTACTAATGCAATGCAAAGACTTGCAATCTTAAAGATTTTACTAATGCAATTCAAAGGCTTGCAGTCTTAAAGATTTTACTAATACAATGCAAAGGCTTGCAGTCTTAAA
This sequence comes from Panulirus ornatus, assembly GCF_036320965.1. Taxonomy (NCBI): domain Eukaryota; kingdom Metazoa; phylum Arthropoda; class Malacostraca; order Decapoda; family Palinuridae; genus Panulirus; species Panulirus ornatus. The sequence goes on from NC_092257.1 coordinate 7,024,934, forward strand.
GATTTTACTAATGCACTGCAAAGGCAAACCTTGCCAATGAGAAATACCTCCATGATCAATATATGTCCTTGGCATGATGAGGAATTAACCACAACAGAAATTCATGGATACCATTCTGGTGAATACCTGCAAGGCCTTGTCTAATTAAAAGTCCAGAAAATCAAGCAATCAACAAGAAAAAAATTATTCTGTAGGCATAAACTTGCATCAGAAACAACCACAAAGAAGCTTTGTAGCGTGTTGTACTGCTAGGATGAATTTATGGAAACTTGACTAGCTAACTAATCTATCATGCCTCAAATAATGGAATAAGTAATTTCTGTTCAAATCACCACAATCAAGAGATAATGATATAGATCCTGTATCTTTCAAGGCCAAAAGTTAAGGTCACAAACTGAAAATGCTATATACTCTCGAGAGCACAATGAACAACCAACATCACTGCAAGTGAGTGATACAGGTTTGTGACCAGAGGGTAACAGCTGTATTGCACACCAGTGCCATCACAGGCCAAGACAAGTATCAGGATTCTCTGAATAAGCATAAGCTGGCCTGACAAATATGGTAGTGGTCAAAGATGGTGAAATTCTGGAGGATACACTCTAATCAAAGGATAAAATGGTATTCTAATAACCCTCTGAGCAAGTCTTCTGTTTGACAATCACAGGAGTCAGTCTGGAGCTACAGAAATAGCATTAAGAGAACTGGGAGGGCTGGGAGACCTTTGTGAGAAACATGTTTTTTCATGGTGATTTAGAGTGACATGTGTAAAAGAATAGAATACAGTCCATAATTTATCTATATTCTATAAAAAGAGTCAAGAACTGCAGAAGATTGACTACTGCTTTAATCACAGAAAATTATGTGCTGATTAGACAGTAGATAAACACAAGTGGGATATGAAATGTAGAAACAATGTTCTGAAGGAAATATTGTGGAAACAAATCATTTGAGAAATCAAAATAAAATTACAGAGCAGTTTATGAATTCTGTACACCCTTGTCAATTATCAAGTAAATCAACTTACTGTGTAAGCTCCAAAGTGGCATCTTGTGTGAAGCACCATTTCCTTCTCTCATTCTCATCCTGTGGAATGTTCTTTGCTGTTTCAAAGCTCATAGAGTATAAGGAAAACTCCATAGAAGGAAAGTCCAGATTTTTCAGAAGATGCATTCCGAAGGCTCTACTGTAAAAGTCCAAGGAAACTCTTGGATCTCTAATACGAAACTCTCGACTGAAAGATGAAGCCCTAGAAAAAAATGAATGAATATTAGTCATGTTGTAGATCATAACAAATGCCTAGCCTGTTTTAAAAAATGATTAGAAAGACATTTATTCAGAATAACTTCTAATAATCTATGACCAGATCAGGAGACTTGATTAACATTCACATATGATCCTTATGACCAAACATACTAATTTAGATCTGAAGTAAATATTAATACACGTCAATGGATTGAACCAGGGCTTGTGAAGCGTCTGGGGTAAACCATGGAAAGTTCTGTGGGGCCTGGATGTGGAAAGGGAGCTGTGGTTTCGGTGCATTATTACATGACAGCTAGAGACTGAGTGTGAACGAATGTGGCCCTTGTTGTCTTTTCCTAGCGCTACCTCGCGCACATGCGGGGGAAAAGGGTGGTTATTTCATGTGTGGCGGGGTGGCGATGAGAATGAATAAGGTCAGAGTATGAATGATGTGCATGTGTATATATGTATATGTCTCTGTGTATATATATGTATACATTTAGATTTATAGGTATGTATATGTGCGTGTGTGGACGTGTATGTATATACATGTGTATGTGGGTGGGTTGGGCCATTCTTTCGCCTGTTTCCTTGCACTACCTCGTTAACGCGGGAGACAGCGACAAAGTATAATGAATGAATAAATAAATATGGGCTTCCTTTGTTGACTTGTATGCGAATGAAAATGTATCCATATAGCTTAGATTATCATATAATGTGACTTCATATTTTCAGACGAAGTTCGAACCAGTTCATAAAGCATTTGCCATGGCTGAGAAACCAATTTTCCTGACTCATGAGGAGACAGATGGCTTGTGTGCTGAACCTGACCAATCAACCAGAGTAAGTTTTATCTTTAAGATACAAATGTGTTCTTTTTGATAATCCATCCTTGAGGAAACAGTAAGATAGACAAGCATAGTGAGGGATTGCATGCAGTGAAAAGTTGAACATTTGGATGAGTGTTTTAACATGTGTACAAACTACAGAATGTGAGACTCGATTCTGTAGTGAAGTAGATATGCTAGGATTCAGAGTATGCATATATGAATTACTGTTAAACTTTTATGATTTACCTAACTGTTATATTCATAAAAGTTCACAGGAAGTGAAAAAGTTATTACTTGATGTCTGATGTTCTTTTCAAGATTGGTTTGTTTTTTGAGTTTTGCATATCTGTAAGATCTCTAGGGTCCTAGTAAATTCTACCACTTTGCCTTCTAGTGAGGTAACTGCCTCCAACCCTGTGCAAATCAATAGAGAAAGTTTAACAAAGTAGATTTCAAACATCCACCAGTCATGTATTTTTCATTTCATATTCCATGCTCAATCCTTGATTTTCATGTCACTCTCTTGTTGTGATGAGTTTCTTTTAACATGTTATTTCACTTTATAGTTTTGCAGTATTTATAAATGAGATTGCAATTTAGATCAGTCTTTATGGTTTTATTTTTCATTTTGCTTTGTCGTTGTCTCCCGCTTTAGCGAGGTAGCGCAAGAATGGCCCAACCCACCAACATACACATGTATATACATACACATCCACACACGCACATATACATACCTATACATCTCAATGTATACGTATATATACACACAGGCATATACATATATACACATGTACATAATTCATACTGTCTGCCCTTATTCATTCCCATCGCCACCTCGCCACACATGATATAATAACCCCCTCCCCTTGCATGTGCGCGAGGTAGCGCTAGGAAAAGACAAAAAAGGCCCCATTCGTTCACACTCAGTCTCTAGCTGTCATGTAATAATGCACCGAAACCACAGCTCCCTTTCCACATCCAGGATAAAATTTCCATGGTTTATTCCAGACGCTTCACATGCCCTGGTTCAATCCATTGACAGCACGTTGACTCCGGTATACCATATCGTTCCAATTCACTCTATTCCTTGCACACCTTTCACCCTCCTGCATGTTCAGGCCCTGATCACTCAAAATCTTTTTCACTCCATCTTTCCACCTCCAATTTGGTCTCCCAATTTTCCTCGTTCCCTCCACTTCTGACACACATATCCTCTTTGTCAATCTTTCCTCACTCATTCTCTCCATGTGACCAAACCATTTCAAAACACCCTCTTCTGCTCTCTCAACCACACTCTTTTTATTACCACACATCTCTCTTACCCTTTCATTACTTACTCGATCAAACCACCTCACACCACAAACATCTCATTTCCAGCACATCCATCCTCCTCTGCACAACTTTATCTATAGCCCACGCCTCGCAACCATAAACATTGTTGGAACCACTATTTCTTCAAACATACCCATTTTTGCTTTCCAAGATAAGGTTCTCGACTTCCACACATTTTCCAACGCTCCCAGAACTTTCGCCCCATCCCCCACCCTATGATTCACTTCCGCTTCCATGGTTCCATCCGCTGCCAAATCCACTCCCAGGTATCTAAAACACTTCACTTCCTCCAATTTTTCTCCAATCAAACTTACCTCCCAATTGACTTGTCCCTCAACCCTACACCTTGCTCTTATTCATATTTGCTCTTAGCATTCTTTTTTTTTACACACTTTACCAAATTCAGTCACCAGCTTCTGCAGTTTCTCACACGAATCAGCCACCAGCGCTGTATCATCAGCGAACAACGACTGACTCGCTTCCCAAGCTCTCTCATCCACAACAGACTGCATACTTGCCCCTCTTTCCAAAACTCTTGCATTCACCTCCCTAAGAACCCCATCCATAAACACAACATATTGATCTAGATAATTTAATCAAATTCTATGCAGACTTCGAGTAAATGCCCTCCCAAGAGTAAGAACATTTCTGCTAAGATTTTAGAATTAACAGCTATTCCATTAAAAAATTTACCTGTAGATTACCAAACCATCGTTACATTTACCAATAAAGTATCACATGAAATAAAATAATTAGGCTTAACTAGTCAAACTTTTTGAAAAAAAAGTGGAGAAGGAATTGATGAGAAAATAAAACATTGTTCATCAATCTATGCGTATGGTACGGAAAGGATTTTCCATACTTCACTGAAGGCTGATTAAGAACTGGATCAGACATATGACGGATAGAAAATTATTTCAGTGGGAGGGAACAAAGCACACAAGGCTCATTTCTTGAACCATTACTGTTCTTGATCCATATCAATGGCTTACCTGAAGACATTGAATCCTAACTGAATATGTTTGCAAGTGACGCAAAAGTCATGAGGGAAATGAAAAATAAAGAGGACTGCATCAGTTCATCAGCATGAAAGATGGCCTCAAAACTATTACTTAGCAGAACATTAACTTTAGGATTGTGTGTGTCAAAAGACCATCATCAGTAACCTGCTGCCAGAGCTCCATATTAGGAGAAAAGTCACAAACTGTCTGCTAGCAAATATCAGAATAGCTTTCAAGTATATGGAATAGGAAATATTCTGAGCCAATCATATCTTACATAAGGCCAAAATTGGAATGTGCTTCTCAGGTTTGGTTATTGCATAAATAACTCAAAGAGGTCCAGAGGTGGGCAACAAAGATGGTACAAGAATCAAGAGATTTAAGTTACAGGGAAAGGCTGGAGGCTTTAAATTCATCCATCATAGAATAAAAAAGACTGAGGGGTGACCTGATCACAAACTTTAAAATTTAAAAAAGAGATTGACAATATGGATAGTGGACAATTATTTAAGAAATGCAGGGTTGGAGCAACCAGAGGACATAACTTGAAAAACAAATTAAAAAAAAAAGATTTAAAGAAATACTTTTATAATCGTAGAGTAGTGCATGAATGGAAAAGATTGAATGAGGAAATGGTTACTACAAAGAGCATATATGATAGTAGAGAATGTCTAGGTGTAAAACGTCTTCCCTCATACAATACAAACAGCTAATTACAAATACACAATTACTGGAGAGAGAACATTGTTATCACATATCAGTGGCATCCACAGAACTGAAGACAGTGGCATTACATGCCAGCAGCACCCCACTGAACAGATAACAATGACGTTACATGCCAGTGGCACTCCACTAAACAGAAGAAAGTAGTATTACACGCCAGTGGCACTCCACTAAACAGGGGAGAGTGGTGTTACACGCCAGTGGCACTCCACTAAACAGGGGAAAGTGGTGTTACACGCCAGTGGCACTCCACTAAACAGGGGACAGTGGTGTTACACGCCAGTGGCACTCCACTAAACAGGTGGCAGTGGAGGTACACGCCAGTTGCACTCCACTAAACAGAGGACAGTGGTGTTACACGCCTGTGGCACTCTACTAAACAGGGGACAATGTTGTTACACACCAGTGGTACTCCACTAAACATTGGACAGTGGTGTTACACGCCAGTGGCACTCCACTAACCAGAGGACAGTAGTGTTACACGCCAGTGGCACTCCACTAAACAGAGGAGAGTGGTGTTACACGCCAGTGGCACTCCACCAAACAGAGGACAGTGGTGTTACACGCCAATGGCACTCCACTAACAAGAGGACAGTAGTGTTACACGCCAGTGGCACTCCACTAAACAGAGGACAGTGGTGTTACACGCCAGTGGCACTTCACTAAACAGAGGACAGTGGTGTTACACGCCAGTGGCACTCCACTAAACAGATGACAGCGGTGTTACACGCCAAAGGCACTCCACTAAACAGATGACAGTGGTGTTACACTCCACTAAACAGAGGACAGTGGTGTTACACGAAAGTGACACTCCACTAAACAGAGGACAGTGGTGTTAAACGCCAGTGGCACTCCACTAAACAGATGACAGTCGTGATACACGCCAGTAGCACTCCACTAAACAGAGGACAGTGGTGTTGCACGCCAGTGGCACTCCACTAAACAGGGGAAAGTGGTGTTACACCCCAGTGGCACTCCACTAAACAGGGGACAGTGGTGTTACACGCCAGTGGCACTCCACTAAACAGGTGGCAGTGGAGGTACACGCCAGTTGCACTCCACTAAACAGAGGACAGTGGTGTTACACGCCTGTGGCACTCTACCAAACAGGGGACAATGTTGTTACACACCGGTGATACTCCACTAAATATTGGACAGTGGTGTTACACGCCAGTGTCACTCCACTAACCAGAGGACAGTAGTGTTTCACGCCAGTGGCACTCCACCAAACAGAGGACAGTGGTGTTACACGCCAATGGCACTCCACTAACAAGAGGACAGTAGTGTTACACGCCAGTGGCACTCCACTAAACAGAGGACAGTGGTGTTACACACCAGTGGCACTCCACTAAACAGAGGACAGTGGTGTTACACGCCAGTGGCACTCCACTATACAGATGACAGCGGTGTTACACGCCAAAGGCACTCCAATAAACAGATGACAGAGGTGTTACACTCCACTAAACAGAGGACAGTGGTGTTACACGAAAGTTACACTCCACTAAACAGAGGACAGTGATGTTAGACACCAGTGGCACTCCACTAAACAGATGACAGTGGTGATACACGCCAGTAGCACTCCACTAAACAGAGGACAGTGGTGTTACACGCCAGTGGCACTCCACTAAACACGGGACATTGGTTTTACACGACAGTGGCACTCCACTAAACAGAGGACGGTAGTGTTACACGTCAGTGGAACTCCACTAAACAGAGGACATTGGTGTTACACGCCAGTGGTACTCCACTAAACAGGGGAAAGTGGTGTTACACGCCAGTGGCACTCCACTAAACAGAGGACAGTGGTGTTACACGCCTGTGGCACTCCAATAAACAGGGGACAGTGGTGTAACACGCCGGTGGCACCCTACTGAACAGGGGGACACTGGTGTTACACGCTAGTGGTACTCCACTAAACAGAGGACAGTGGTGTTACACGCCAGTGGCACTCCACAAAACAGGGGACAGTGGTGTGACACGCCAGTGGCACTCCACTAAACAGAGGACAGTGGTGTTACACGCCAGTGGCACTCAACTAAACAGAGGATAATGGTGTTACACGCCAGTGGCACTCCACTAAACAGAGGACAGTGTTGTTACACGCCAGTGGTACTCCACTAAACATTAGACAGTGGTGTTACTCGGCAGTGGTACTCCACTAAACAGAGGACAGTGGTGTTACACGCCAGTTGGACTTAACTAAACAGAGGAGAAGGCTGTTACACGCCAATGGCACTCAACTAAACAGAAGACAATGGTGTTACACGCCAGTGGCACTCCACTAAACAGGGGACAGTGGTGATACACGCCAGTGTTGCACCATTAAACAGGGGACAGTGGTGCTACACGCCAATGGCACGACAATAAACAGAAGACAGTGGTGTCGCCAGTGGTACTCCACTAAACATGGGACATCGGTGGTACACGCCAGTGGCATTCCTCTAAACAGGGGACAGTGGTGTTGCATGCCAGTGGCACTCCACTAAACAGGGGACAGTGGTGTTACACGCATGGAGCTCCACTAAACAGGGGACAGTAGTGTTACACGCCAGTGGCACGCCAATAAACAGAGGACAGTGGTATTACACGCCAGTGGCGCTCCACTAAACATTGGACAGTGGTGTTACACGCCAGTGACACTCCACTAAACAGAGGAGAGAGGTGTTACACTAAAGTGGCACTCCACTAAACAGAGGAGAGTGGTATTACACGCCAGAGGCAATCCACTAAACAGAGGACAGTGGTGTTGCACGCCAGTGGTACTCCATTAAACAGAGGGCAGTGTTGTTACACGCCAGTGGCACTCCGCTAAACAGAGGACAGTGTTGTTACACGCCAGTGGCACTCAACTAAACAGAAGATAATGGTGTTACACGCCAGTGGCACTCCACTAAACAGAGGACAGTGTTGTTACACGCCAGTGGTACTCCACTAAACATTAGACAGTGGTGTTACCCGGCAGTGGTACTCCACTAAACAGAGGACAGTGGTGTTACACGCCAGTTGCACTCAACTAAACAGAGGAGAAGGCTGTTACACGCCAGTGGCACTCAACTAAACAGAAGACAATGGTGTTACACGCCAGTTGCACTCCACTGAACAGGGGACAGTGGTGTTACAAGCTAGTGGTGCTAAACTAAACAGGGAACAGTGGTGTTACACGCCAGTGGCACGCCAATAAACAGAAGCCAGTGGTTGTACACGCCAGTGGTACTCCACTAAACATGGGACAGGGGTGTTACACGCCAGTGGCACTCCACTAAACATGGGACAGCGGTGTTGCACGCCAGTGGCACTAAACTAAACAGAGGTTAGTGGTGTTACACGCCAGTGGCATTCCTCTAAACAGGGGACAGTGGTGTTACTTGCCAGTGGCATTCCTCTAAACAGGGGACAGTGGTGTTACACGCCAGTGGCATTCCACTAAACAGGGGACAGTGGTGTTACACGCATGGAGCTCCACTAAACAGGGGACAGTGGTGTTACACGCCAGTGGCACTCCACTAAACAGAGGAGAGTGGTATTACACGCCAGAGGCAATCCACTAAACAGAGGACAGTGGTGTTGCACGCCAGTGGCACTCCATTAAACAGAGGACAGTGGTGTTACACGCCAGTGGCACTCAACTAAACATAGGATAATGGTGTTACACGCCAGTGGCACTCCACTAAACAGAGGACAGTGTTGTTACACGCCAGTGGTACTCCACTAAACATTAGACAGTGGTGTTACCCGGCAGTGGTACTCCACTAAACAGAGGACAGTGGTGTTACACGCCAGTTGCACTCAACTAAAGAGAGGAGAAGGCTGTTACACGCCAGTGGCACTCAACTAAACAGAAGACAATGGTGATGCACGCCAGTGGCACTCCACTAAACAGGGGAAAGTGGTGTTACACGCCAGTGGTGCTCCACTAAACAGGGGACAGTGGTATTACACGCCAGTGGCACCCCAATAAACAGAAGACAGTGGTGGTACACGCCATTGGTACTCCACAAAACATGGGACAGCGGTGTTACACGCCAGTGGCACTAAACTAAACAGAGGTTAGTGGTGTTACACGCCAGTGGCTTTCCTCTAAACAGGGGACAGTGGTGTTACTTGCCAGTGGCACTCCACTAAACAGGGGACAGTGGTGTTACACGCATGGAGCTCCACTAAACAGGGGACAATGTTACACGCCAGTGGCACGCCAATACACATACGACAGTGGCATTATACGCCAGTGGCGCTTCATTGAATATTGGACAGTGGTGTTGCACGCCAGTGACACTCCACTAAACAGAGGAAAGTGGTGTTACACGAAAGTGGCACTCCACTAAACAGAGGATAGTGGTATTACACGCCAGAGGCAATCCACTAAACAGAGGACAGTGGTGTTACACGCCAGTGGCACTCCATTAAACAGAGGACAGTGTTGTTACACGCCAGTGGCACTCCACTAAACATGTGACATTCGTGTTGCATGCCAGTGGCACTCCACTAAACAGAGGACAGTGGTGTTACACGCCAGTGGCACTCTACTAAACAGAGGTGTTACACGCCATTGGCACTCCACTAAACAGAGGACAGTGGTGTTACACGCCAGTGACACACCACTAAACAGAGGACAGTGGTGTTACACGCATGTGGCACTCCACTAAACAGAGGACAGTGGTGTTACACGCCAGTGGCACTCCACTAAAAGGGGACAGTGGTGTTACACTCCACTAAACAGAGGACAGTGGTGTTACACGAAAGTGACACTCCACGAAACAGGGGACAGTGGTGTTACACGCCAGTGGCACTCCACTAAACAGATGACAGTGGTGATACACGCCTGTAGTACTCCACTAAACAGAGGACAGTGATGTTACACGCCTGTGGCACTCCAGTAAACAGAGGACAATGGTGTTACACGCCAGTGGTACTCCACTAAAAAGGGGACAATGGAGTTACACGTCAGTGGCAATCCACTAAACAGAGGACAATGGTGTTACACGCCAGTGGCACTCCACTAAACAGAGGACAGTGGTGTTACACGCATGTGGCACTCCACTAAATAGGGGACAGTGGTGTTACACGATAGTGGTACTCCATTAAACAGAGGACAGTAGTGTTACACGCAAATGGCACTCCACAAAACAGGGGGCAGTGGTGTGACACGCCAGTGGCACTCCACCAAACGGAGGACAGTGGTGTTACACGCCAATGGCATTCAACTAAACAGAGGATAATGGTGTTACACGCTAGTGGAACTCCACTAAGCAGAGGACAGTGTTTTTATACGCCAGTGGTACTCCACTAAACATTGGACAGTGGTGTTACACGCCAGTGGCACTCCACCAAACAGAGGACAGTGGTGTTACACGCCAGTTGCACTTAACTAAACAGAGGAGAAGACTTTTCCACGCAAGTGGCACTCCACTAAACAGGGGACAGTGGTGTTACACGCCAGTGGCGATCCACTAAACAGGGGACAGTGGTGTTGTTACACGCCAGTGGCACGCCACTAAACAGAGGACAGTGGTGTTACACGTCAGTGGTACTCCACTAAACATGGGACAGTGGTGTTACACGCCAGTGACACTCCACTAAACAGAGGTGAGTGGTGTTACACGCCAGTGGCATTCCACTAAACAGAGGACGGTGGTGTTACATGCCAGTGGCACTCCACTAAACAGGGGACAGTGGTGTTACACGCCAGCGGCACTCCAATGAACAAAGGACAATGGTGTTACACCAGTGGCACTCCACAAAGCAGGGGACAATGGTATTACACTTCAGTGGCACTCCACTAAAGAGAGTGGAGTGGTGTTACACGCCAGTTACACACCACTAAACAGAGGACAGTGGTGTTACACGCCAGTGGCACTCCACTAAATAGAGGACAGTGTCGTTACACGCCAGTGACACTCCACTAAAGAGAGGACAGTTGTCTTACACGGAGGTGCCACTTCACTAAACAGGGGACAGTGGTGTTACACACCAGTGGTACTCCGCTAAACAGAGGGCAGTGGTGTTCCACGCCAGTGGCACTCCACTAAACAGAGGACAGTGGTGTTACACACCAGTGGTACTCCGCTAAACAGAGGGCAGTGGTGTTCCACGCCAGTGGCACTCCACTAAACAGAGGACAGTGGTGTTACGCGACAGTGGCACACCACAAAACAGGGGACAGTGGTGTTACACGCCAGTGACACTGCACTAAACAGTGGAGAGTGGTTTTACACGCCAATGGCACTCCTCTAAACATTGGACAGTGGTGTTACACTCCAGTGGCGCTCCACTAAACAGTGTTCAGTGGTGTTACACGCCAGTGGCAGTCCACTAAACAGGGGACTATGGTGTTACACGTCAGTGGCACTCCACTAAAGAGAGGGGAGTGGTGTTTCACGCCAGTTACACACCACTAAAGAGAGGACAGTGGTTTTACACGCCAGTGGCACTCCACTAAACAGAAGACAGTGTTGTTACATGCCTGTAGCACTCCACTAAACTGAAGACAGTAGTCTTACACGGAGGTGCCACTCAACTAAACAGGGAACAGTGGTGCTGCACGCCAGTGGCACTCCACTAAACAGAGGACAGTGGTGTTACACGCCAGTGGCACTCCACTAAGCAGAGAAGAGTGATGTTACACGCCAGTGGCACTCCACTGAACACAGGACATTTGTCTTACACGGAAGTGCCACTCCACTAAACAGGGGAGAGTGGTGTTACACGCCAGTGGCACTCCACTAAACAGAGGACGGTGGTGTTACACGCCAGTGGCACTCCACTAAAAAGAAGACGGTGGTGTTACTCGTCAGTGGCTCTCCACTAAACAGGGGACAGTGGTGTTACACGATAGTGACACTCCACTAAACAGAGGACAGTGGTGTTACACGCCAGTGGCACTCCACTAAACAGAGGACAGTGGTGTTACACGCCAGTGTCACTCCACTAAACAGAGTAAAGTGGCGTTACACGCCAGTGGCACTCCACTAAACAGGAGATATTGGTGTTACACGTCAGTGGCACTCCACTAAACAGAGGACAGTGGTGTTACACGCCATTGGCACCTCACTAAACAGAGGACAGTGGTGTTACACGCCAGTGACACTCCACTAAACAGGGGACAGTGGTGTTACACGCCAGTGCCACTCCTCTAAACAGAGGACAGTGGTGTTACACGCCAGTGGCACTCCACTAAGCAGAGGACAGTGGTGTTACACGCCAATGGCACTCCACTGAACAGAAGACAGGGGTGTTACACGCCAGTGGCACTCCAATAAACAGAGGACAGTGGTTTTACACGCTAGTGGCACTCCACTAAACAGACAAGTTGGTGTTACACGCCATGGGCACTCCACTAAACAGGGGACAGAGGTGTTACACGCCAGTGGCACTTCACTAAACAGAGGAGAGTGGTGTTGCATGCCATTGGCACTCCACTAAAAAGGGGACAGTGGTGTTACACGCCAGTGGTACTCCACTAAAGAGAGGAGAGTGGTGTTACACGAAAGTGGCACTCCACTAAAGAGACGACAGTGGTGCTACACGCAAGAGGCACTCCACTAAACAGAGGACAGTAGTGTTACACGCCAGTGGCACTCCACTAAACAGGGGACAATGGTGTAACAAGGTTATCCAATTTATCCTCAGGAATTTCATAAAAACACGTCTACCCATAATCATTCTTCTATATGCAAGGTCCAGGCCATTTATATATTATATATTACAGTGGTCAACAACATTTTAACTTGTTTATTCCTCAGGTCTATCTGCACGCAAAATAGCCATAATCAACAAACTCTTTGATACAAGGATGTCTGATGGCAAGAGAAGGTCACCAATGTTTATTTCTCCAACAGAAGAGTAATGAAAGAAGGAAGCCTAATGGCAAGAGAAATACACCAATGTTTATTCCTCCAACAGAAGGGTACTGAAAGAAGGATGTCTGATGGCAAGAGAAGGTCACCAATGTTTATTTCTCCAACAGAGGGGTACTGAAAGAAGGATGCCTGATGGCAAGAGAAGGTCACCAATGTTTATTTCTCCAACAGAGGGGTACTGAAAGAAGGATGCCTGAAGGCAAGAGAAGGTCACCAATGTTTATTTCTCCAACAGAAGGGTACTGAAAGAAGGATGCCTGATGGCAATAGAAGGTCACCAATGTTTATTTCTCCAACAGAAGGGTACTGAAAGAAGGATGGCTGATGGCCAGAGGTCACCAATGTTTATTCCTCCAACAGAAGGGTACTGAAAGAAGGATGCCTGATGGCTAGAGAAGGTCACCAATGTTTATTTCTCCAACAGAGGGGTACTGAAAGAAGGATGCCTGATGGCAATAGAAGGTCACCAATGTTTATTCCTCTAACAGAAGGGTACTGAAAGAAGGATGTCTGATGGCAAGAGAAGGTCACCAATGTTTATTTCTCCAACAGAGGGGTACTGAAAGAAGGATGGCTGATGGCTAGAGAAGGTCACCAATGTTTATTTCTCCAACCGAAGGGTACTGAAAGAAGGATGGCTGATGGCCAGAGGTCACCAATGTTTATTCCTCCAACAGAAGGGTACTAAAAGAAGGATGCCTGATGGCTAGAGAAGGTCACCAATGTTTATTTCTCCAACAGAAGGGTATGGAAATAAGTCAGTATAAGTAAACGTCATTCACCTGGATAACCAGAAACCTTTGTAGTTGATTACATGAGTTTGGCTTTTCCACATTTCAGCTGGTTTGTCCATACAAACACCTTATGTACACAGTTTCCCATTCTGTCCTTCAACCATGCCTTCAGCTTTCATTCTGATATTTCTCACACACACACACACACACACACACACACAAACAAATACACACGCACACACACACACACACACACACACACGTTGTGTTAGCACTGCTTGCTTCTCTTATTTCTATACTTCCTTAACACTCATATCCCACTTTACTGACCTCTACCATACATCCTTTTCTAATTTCCTCATTTGATATGCTGTTTATTCTTCTAACCCCACAAACCTTCAAACATTCTGTTTCACCTTCTTGCATTTTCTATTGCATTCTGCAGTTAAAGTAAGTTGCCTTTATAAGAAATCCTTTTGAAATTCTAAAATTTTATTTTGTTTAGTTTTATACTGAACAAGCCCATGATTTTGCCCATCACCATGCTTTAGGTGGTTTGCAACTTGAAGTAATGGATATTTGCTAATTCTGGTGAGCAAATCAGTAAGTTCCTGGTCAGTTACTGAAAAAATACTGAAATGAAAATATAAAAGGTAGTTAAGTTGTTGACCTTAGTTAACCTTGAAAGCACAACTATAGGTGATGTTAACACTTGTTGGTTCTCTCGGATGTTCATTTGATACTCAGTTTTTGTAACCATATTTTCAGGTAGATGTAGTTATACCATAATCATATTTCATGATAGTCCACATACCTGACAATCTAACTATCTATCTATATCTCTGATGCCTGCTCCCTGAGAAAATTAACCTAGAGCTATGAACATTTTTAGAAGTATGCCAGATACACACTACAGCACCATTGGTGATGGTCATCTGTATTTTCTAGCAGACAATGAATTTTTTCCAGTTTTCTGCCTTTATTATTTTCCACTTCTGCCTTTCCCTGTCTTTTTGCCTTCTTCACAGAGGAACCAGGTATGTGTTATGACCTTCATGTGCACCAGATCAAGGATAAAACTTTTGGATGCTTCAGCTCCTTCGTGCTTAGCCTCCCACTTGGCTCACTCCAGACTTTGCTGAGCTGCCCTCTTACTCATCCAAGCAGTGCGGGGAGCCGAATCCTCTCTCCCTTCTGCACCATCATTGCATATGCCCTTTATCCTGAGTCTTTACTTTTGAGTCCTTTCGGTGCATTGGGAGAAAAGCCATGAATTCACTTATTTAATGACCAGATCGCTAACATTCTTTCATCTGCCATCCAAAGATAGTGTATTGATGATACCTATGAGGTTTTTTTGAGCAACTAAACTACCAAAGTAAATAGCCAGCTTCCATGCTTCTACAGTGTGGTATTCTACCATAGGTCGTAGGTGATGCATCTGTCTCCACTACTGGTGCAAGAATGTTCCTTTCCTCTGAGGGTAGCAGCCATCAAAGTCTATTAGTGACAGATATTTGTGACAGGAACTGTGCTAGTGACAGATCCCTTGGTTGAAGACCATAAGATTTCAGGAAGGCAAAAGACAGTAGTCCTCTCAACAATCATAGGGTCATTTAAAGGTGCCATGTGATGCTACATTTGTTCCTTTTATCCCCAGGAAGGACAACAGTAAGATCATATTCTAGTTCCCTTCATCCTTAGGAAGGACAATGTTAAACTCGGTTAACCACCAAGTAGTACAAAGTGTGCCTAGTTTAAAGTGGTGAGATGCATTTATTCATGCCATACCCCATAGACTGACCATCTTGTCTCTAGCCTTTTGCTCTCTGACATCCCCATCTGTCTCCATCAAAGCCTTCTTAAAAAAACTGAAGCTAGGGAGTTTGCCTTTCTATCCCTCAGTTTAGACCACTTTGTTTTGTGGAAATGAAAGCTCTGAATACCTTATTAATTTGGCCTCTTTGGGTGTTAAGGGAGCTACCAGGTGTTTTTTAAAGCTTGTAGGCTCTCTATGAATGGACAGACCCTAAACTGTGTTAGATTTGTGTGGAATGGGGGGAAACTAAGTCGACTCTTGTACCAAACTAAGTCGACCCTTGTACCATTTTAAATATGGTAGTCCTGCCCCTGTGCTTGATGTGCCAGTAGATCCACAGCATAGTCTCCTGTTTTCACTGCTGGAATACAGATTCTGTCTTCTGGTTTTATTTAAGAAAGATGGTTTATGGCTAGTGTACACAGTCTTATGAACATACTCCATGAAACTAAAGGCAGCTGTATCTTGTCAGACTATGGTAGATGGCAATGACAATTCTGAGGATACTATGCCCTTGAAATTATTTTGAAAAAATTTCTCAGACTTTGGATATCTCTGCCCTTTGTGAATCATGTCCCTCCCTAACAGAGCATTCTGTTAAACTTGACCTCATTCAGTGAATCTTTGGGCATGTATTGAAACAGCCTTCACCTTCATTTAGAGAGACTAATGCAGTCTCTGTTATCTCAGCAAATGTGCAGACAACAAGCTCTGGCAGTTCTCCCCATGTGTAACTCCTTTTTTTCCTCTTAAGGCTGCTAAGAAAATTCTGAGATTTAGCTTTTCAAAACCAGCAGTAAGAGGAGATCCTTTTATAAACCGTCTCTTTGAAGGAAATTGCAGGGAGGAGATTGTGAGTGGGGGCTCTCTTACTTAATATCGTAAAAGGAATAGTTCTAGAGGGTTTCTCTGTTCCTTCCATACTTGTCTAGGGAAACCATTAGTGCACCTGAGTCCGAGTGTGCCAAAGGCAAAGGTTTCATTTCAAGGCCAAGAAAGGTGTGTTTTAGGCAAATTTCCTCCAAAATACATTGTCTGAGAAAAAAATAGTTGACAACAAAAAACTTCTTGGTTTCCTTCACCATCCACAAAAATCATGGTACACTGACATTTTAGTACTTTGTCATGTCTCATTTGGTTTTAATTGCTATCTGCAGATATGTGATGTGTGTATGGAACTGGTAAGGTTCCTGAGGTATTCTATTACCATGTTTTGGGTCTCCTAAATGAAGTGAGGCATTGAAGAGTTGTTGCCGGAAGCAAGGTTGACTTTCATCTGGTTTCAGCAGTTCTCATATGTGTTAAGGTCTAGGGAGTTCCTAGGCCACTTCAGAATTTGAACATTTTTCCCTGGCAATCAATTTATCACTTTTCTAACCTTATGGCAGGGGGCAGTATCTGCATAAAATGATCATGCCCATGAAGCTTATAAAAGGGAAGATGGTCCTCTAGCACCATAGTGTACTTCTATCTATTGATTGTAGTGTTCTTAAGGTAAGAAATTCAACCCATCCCTGCCCATTGCACTACTAAAGCAACTCCAAATCATCTCGCAATCTTAGTGTTCCACTTGCTTTCATTGTGAAACAGTAGTCATACCAGTTGTCATCCTTTGGCTTGTTTATTCTCCCATGTCATACTCTAGTCCTAGTATTTGTTAGCAAATGCAAGTTGTTTGCAATTCACTTAATTTGTTTGTAGGAGTTGGGCACCTGACTTGCTGGAGGTAATGTGAAGGTCCTTTTGCAAACAATACTGTATAGTTCTTTGAGAAATATTTCCTGAAAATTTAGTTGGTTTTTCTTGAGTTTGGCAACAGAAATGTGGGTTTGCTTCATTACTTCTCATCTTAAGAGATTATCTTTAGATCTGGAAGTCTTCATAAGGTGACCAGAGATAGGTTATGGTCGTGGGATGACTTGGTCAGGGAGGCCGGTAAACATAGAAATCCCAGATTTTTTTTCCTTCTTTTTTTTCATACTATTCGTCATTCCCGCATTAGCGAGGTAGCGTTAAGAACAGAGGACTGAGCTTTTGAGGGATATCCTCACTTGGCCCCCTTCTCTGTTCCTTCTTCTGGTAAATCAAAAACGAGAGGGGAGGATTTCCAGCCCCTTGCTCCTTCCCCTTTTAGTCGCCTTCTACGACACGCAAGGAATACGTGGGAAGTATTGTTTCACCCCAATCCCCAGGGATAAGAAATCCCAGGTATACCCATATTTTCTTGTTTCCTGGTGAGAATTCAGGCTTTCTCCTATTTAGTAAGGTAAGGACTATCTTTGAAGCACACATGGAATCATTACAGCCCCCATCAGCAAAAGTCCGCAGATGAGTAAGGAAAGAACATAATTCCCTTGCATACTTAGGGAGGTTACTGGTGCTCTCTCCATAAAAATCATGTCTCAGCAACCAGATGTACAATGATTTCACCCTGAGATTGTCATATGCTTGTTCATACCTGCAATAAACCTTAGACGTGTATCGCCTTTGTAAGCATACGGGGTGGACATGTTTTTTTGCGGACATTGTAGCTGATTGCTATTTGGGGGCAGATTCCAAGACATTTGAAAGCTCGATGTCTGGATGTATCTGAAGTTGAGATATAAAGATTCAGGGTGGAGTAAGGTATCTTAACCATCCCTTTCAAGAAAGATATTGGGACAGCACCAACTCTACGATTTCAGGATTGCACATAGAGATGATTGGCAACGATGTTATAAGGCTTGTAGTGAGACCTTTCTTATTGATACTGTATTTATTCCAAGGAAAAGTCAAATGAGAAAAAAACTATTTTGGATCTGTCACTTCTAAACACGGGAGCATTTGCCAGTCAAGGGCTTTAGGTTCGGAACACTTAAAAAACTGGGTTTTATCATCAACCTGGACAGGTCCCACTTATTTCCCAGCCGAGTGTCTCGTGGCAAGGAATTGATTGAAACACTCAGACTGACACTTTTGGTCTTCCTGGGAATAAAACTTGGGACTACACAAATGTTGCAGTTGCTTGCATTTGCAGCCCATTGTGTCTCTGTGCCAAGTACATGACAAGGTTGCATGCCAGAAAAGTTACCATTTAGGAAAAAGAAAATGCAGAAAGTAGAGATCTTCCAAGAGCACTTCCCTGGGAATTTCTCAAATCTTTAGTTAGGTGGACTTTTGTACAGAACCTCCAGAAACCCAGCTTTAAAGACCTCCAGTGACTTCTCTGGTTGTTTGAATGGACATTATGAATCAAGGATTTGATTTTCATTCTTCAGAGGGCTATTTTGATGTTTGCCCTAGGATGGAGATATAAAAGTCCTTCCTAATAATGTAATTGAGCTGTTCTTCCCATTGTTATCCATCTCCCCAAATGTCCTGCGTCCAAAATGCAAAACTCAATTTTCAGTGTACAATATTGTGGCTGTGTGATGCCTTATAAACAGAGGCTCTTACAAAGCCCTGCTTCTCTTATTGTTAATGAAATAAATCTCTCCCTAGCTATGTCCAAAGGGTTTTCTTGCAAAGCTTCTTATTTTTAAGGGGTACATTGGCATATGTCCAAGTATGCTCATATGCACTGTCAATAGTAATAATATTCATTGCCCCTCCCTCCCCAAGTGGATCTCCTTACCACTAGAACCAGTGCATTACTTGTTTTGTGTTTCACTAGTTTTAAATGTAGGAGCAGTTGCGACCAATGCTAACTCTTCGGATTGAAATTAATGAATCATTGGAATCCAATTAATCTCTTTCTCGCAGTTCATATTCCTGGATTTTCTTTTTCAGACTGGCTGGTTTTCAGGGTTTAATAACAATGATAGCCCCAATGTGGGACAACACCCCTGGTGCCAGTGACTCCCTCACCCGCAACATACTCTTCATTTGATAACCTTAAATCCCTCTTGATCACCCTTTTTTTTTTTCTTTCATGACTCTAACCACTCAGTACTGAACTTTGGAATTTACTCATACAGATTTCCTCAAACACTTCTACAGGCAGAGGTTTGGGAAAAGTCAAACAGATGACGTTGTATATAACATTTGCCCTTCTACTCGTAACCATTTCCATTTGGTTTGAAAAATCTGATAAACATTGCTGTCTTGAAGAAACTGATGTCTAGAATGTTACTAAAGCCTTATATCTAAGTTCTTTTGCCTTTTATCACAGAAATTATGCCATTCATAAGTGCACCCCTCAAGAACTCCTCCCTCAGAGTTTTCATATTACTGTTATCGGACAGGCCCCTGTTGGGATAAACATTTCTAGTTTTTCTCTCTATGGAGACCAGTTGTTTGTCTTGAACAGCAATCTCGTATGGGTCAAGATGACCCTAAACTCAAGGTTCTTGGCTGATAAAGAAATTCTTGCAATTTAGAAATACCTCTTGTGTCATCTGCTCTTGAAAGATTTCATCAAGAGAGCATCTTGCCTTGTGCCCAGTGAAACATCATGAGAGATTTTTTACTTTTCCAGAGATTATTGAGCTAGCTTTATTTGTGCATCCAGAATTTTTAAGAGCCTTTCAGCAGGGAATATATCTCTGGATATAGGAACTTGTATGATTGACTCAACCTGGGTTTGATACAAGAACATATGATTTGAAAAAGGTGGCCTCTTAATCTGAAACCTTTTATTGGAGAAAGTCAAGACAAGGGATTGTAAGAACTTGTTTTCCACCTTTGTTTGGTGTTACTTTATTGTGGACATTCTTGTGTCTATCCTGTGTGGCTCCACGAATTCTTCTTTCAGAGAGTTGGATTCCATTGCAGGTATCCATATTTGTTTTAGATGTATTCTTATTCTTATTTTCCTCTAGTTTTCATATCTTGCCCTGCCATTTCCTTCTGATTCTTGAAAACTCTTTCCTGTGTCCTTGCTTTGACTGTCACTGGGTTGGGGATCATAATCTCCAAATGGTGAGCTCTGATGGACTGGAGGTGAGTAGGTCGATGATGTCATCCCAGTGAGGGTCTATGATCAGTGGAAGGCAGGCTAGCACTTCCTCACCAGAAGTCCTGAAAGTTGGAAAGTCCTGAGAAAGTCTTTGAGAATATATCTCATGCTCAGAGGACACTGCCTCAAGGAGAATTTATTAATTTATTCAATTTTCTGAGTTGAGAAAAAACTTTTTCACGGCTTTCCACTCCCGATACCTTGCCCATGTTCATCTCAGCATTTACATTAAGATTTATTTTCAGTTTCATTTGCCAGGTGTTATTCCGATGAGTGCTTCAACAACCCACCAAAAGTAGTTTGCCCTGGCGAATATTTCATGCTTCAGAGATGAACCTCTAAATCAGTCATTTGCATTTTTGATCCCATAACCCAGAGGAAACCCACAAACCAGCAGGTCTTTGAAATGTTCTGGTTATGGAAAGTGGTCTTCAGGCATTTAAGGTATCCGGGTTTTAAAGCATACATTCTTGAAGGAATTACTTTGAGATATTTGTTATTGAATGAAATAACTTTTTGGTAGGGGAAAAAAATCAGGATCTCAAATGAGGTTAAGGTTGATATGATTGCACCTGTCAGTTAACATAGGATTGGAACTTGTAGTTTTGCAAAGTTTAATGTCAGTGTAGTAAGCTTAATAATCTAATACTATAGATATATCTATTTTCCAGTATGATATGCAGGATGATAAACAAGTGAAAGAATTGTAAAGTTGATTGTCTCCAAATTTCATTAAACTTAATTAGGCCCAGTGATGATATTCATAGCTGTCTGATCATTCATTTTTTGATATGTTTTGATTGGTGATTTACATTTTTACATGTTTTCTCTAGTCCCATCTTGGACCTTATTACACACTACAAAATCTTAACCATTTGAGAGTCGCTTTCATTGTCTAATGAATTATTTTATTTTCAGCATGGAGACTCCAGATAAGACTTAAGAAGCCAACTTTTCTTTAACTCAACAAGAAAAATAAGATTGTGGTAGAAAAAGTTGATGTGATGTAGCAGTGGAGCCTAATGTGTCAAGCTGTCAATTGAGAAGAGGAGCATTTGGCATTGCATTTGTCAACTTCATTAAATGGTACCATAATCTGTACTAAACATGGTGGATCTCCGGTACTAATTCTAGTAGCACACCTAGTACAAGAGTATCTCTTCCAGCTGCAGTCAGTGGAGTTCCTGCAGGTTTACCTGCTAGATTTGCAAAGTAAGTTTTTTCTTGTAAGGTTTGAAGTTGATATATTTCAGAGTAGATTTGTACTTATTTTTATGCATTTTGCCTCTATTTTTTAACTTTTGAATTCATTAAGACTTGCTTATGATGGGTATTCCCCTGTTCTGTGCATGATGTTGCAGTCCAAGATGTCTATCTGGAATTTTTTTTTGAATTTAGTAGCTTTCAGTTTTTACTTCCCACTTCACGCATCATATTTTCCTTGGAGGAACAGAGAAAAACGATATACTCCTCTGGAGTGAGAATATTGTAAAGATATTCCTTCCTGTCCTTTGAAGATGACACATTCTTGCCAAATATGATAACTTGCTCACATTGTAACAACTTGCAAGTGGATTTGGGTGACCATGTTAATGATCGATTTATATATTCTGCATCCATACCTTACCTTTCGTACCTTCCTTCCCAAAGTACCCCTTCTCTAGATCTCCCACAGTGCATTGAAAGCTGGACACATCTACTGGGTGGGACCAAAGGTCAGAAAGTATGGTGATTCATGTTTGTCTTTTGATGTTTAGGAGAGCTAAGGAGTAAATGTTTAGAGCTTTCATTTGAAGATTTGCATCTTTCAACACAATGGATCCTGTGTTATTTTGAATTGATGCATCCATCCTTAAAAGCTAAGCAATTGAAACAATTAACCATCCTGCAGATCATCCTGGAAAATATCCTTGCATTCTTGGCAGATTATTCTGCTTATGTGAATGCTAAAGCTCATTAGATAAGTCTTAGGGCATACCTTAGTAAAACTTTCTGACCCTCGAATTTTCAGCAGTAGTGACCTCTCAAAATAAGACTGAACATGTGGAGTTGCTATGGTCTCTGTCTTCTTGTGAATCTCTTTTTTCTCTTTTAGGCTAATTGTTAATGGGGTACAGGAATTTCAGTACCCCATATGAGGTGTGACGTGGATGGATCGAGTAAGTAATGAAGAGTGTGGTTGAGAGAGCAGAAGAGGGTGTTTTGAAATGGTTTGGTCACATGGAGAGAATGAGTGAGGAAAGATTGACCAAGAGGATATATGTGTCAGAGGTGGAGGGAACGAGAAGTGGGAGACCAAATTGGGGGTGGAAAGATGGAGTGGAAAAGATTTTGAGTCATCGGGGCCTGAACATGCAAGAGGGTGAAAGGTGTGCAAGGAATAGAGTGAATTGGAACGATGTGGTATAACAGGGTCGATGTGCTGTCAATGGATTGAACCAGGGCATGTGAAGCGTCTGGGGTAAACCATGGAAAGTTTTGTGGGGCCTGGATATGGAAAAGGAACTGTGGTTTCGGTGCATTAACGTGACAGCTAGAGACTGAGTGTGAACGAATGTGGCCTTTGTTGTCTTTTCCCAGCGCTACCTTGCGCACATGCGGAGGGAGGGGGTTGTCAATTCATGTGTGGCAGGGTGGCGACGGGAATTAATAAGGGCAGACAATATGAATCATGTACATGTGTATATATGTATATGTCTGTGTGTGTATATATATGTATACGTGAGATGTATAGGTATATATATGTGCGTGTGTGGACGTGTATGTATATACATGTGTATATGGGTGGGTTGGATCATTCTTTTGTCTGTTTTCTTGCGCTGCCTCGCTAACGCGGGAGACTGCGACAAAGTGTAATAACTAAATAAATAATAAAAGATCTGGTTCCAAGGTTCTTCATTACCAAGAATACACTGAAACCTAGATGTCAAATTTTATTTCTGATGGATGGTACTGTGGTCTGCCACTATGAAGAACAGGATCTTACAGATTTCTGCATCTTTTAAGAGTTAACTGAAAATACTGCTTTTAGCTCTGTCCAAGAACCTGTTCTTCCAAATCGCTTATCTAAGAGGAGTATGCAGTGTTTGGGCAGATGCCCACCTTAGATCAAATTCCTAAGGAACAGTGATGTCTTTATTGAAATATGCTCTCAAGTGGTTCCCTTTCTAGGTGTCGCAGCACACCAAGTGGTCTGTTTGCCTCCAGAGCCATTGCTTTTTTCATAAGTTACGTTTTCCCATTTTTGAATGAAGGCCAGCAGTAATAGATGCACTTTCCCTGATCTGGAGTCTATGGAACCAGATATATTTTTTCCCCTAGTTCATCTTCTGGATCCACTTCTAAAACAAACTTCATTAAATGATACCATAATTTAGTCTAATCATGGCGGATCTTTCCTTTATGGCTAGGGATTCCTCTTGCTAATGACTTGGCTTCCAATTCTCCTCCAGCTCACCATAAAGGCATTATGATTGCTGTTGCTGGTTTTTAGTTCTTGAAAAAACTTTTTCGCCTTCATATGTTATGCTCTTATCTTTTAACAGGTCTCTGGAAAAGAGAAATGAAGCCTTTGAAATATGAAAAACAATTTCTGCAGCAGTATCCCATGAGCAAATTTCATTTTTTCTTAACCTGCCCAAACTTCTTCATTTTTTAAAATATTTTCTTTACACCTATGGTAACCACCTTGGGTTGGTGACACAATTTGTGAATAAGTAAGCATTGATTGGCCAGGATTGATTGTGTCAGTGACATAAACCCATTGGTGGTCACTGGCTGAGGGCTCCTGGTTCATGAGGCCAAATGCTTTGTTTGTTTGTTATTTGACCAGAAGAGATGGACAGAAGAAAGCCTCTGCACTGATATGTTGGGTTTGGAGGTATTCACTCCCTGATCATCCAGAATTGTTTCATTTTTTCTTGGGACACCATCTTGGAGAGAAAACTTGTTTCAAATTCAAAAAGTTAAATTAGCCATAAGTGTTTTATTGTATAATGAAGTTGTGAATCTGTTGGGAGAAGATTAGGTTAAAATGTTTTCTATGAGCTTGGGAAGAGTTCTGTAGCTGATTTGTGAGTTGACGATGTTGAAACAGACTGTTGTAAGGTCTGATAATTGGTTGGAGCTTAGAATAAAAGGTTGTAATTTTGGATTTTTTAAATTTGTGAAAGCTTGATGGTATGCACAGGTACAATTTGTGTGTATTTTTTGTGTGTATTTTTGTGTGTGTATTTGTTGATTCAGATTGTAATTAATATTAGACGGTGTTTGGAGGATAGGGTATTTTGGTCTTCCATAAGTGGAGCAGAAGTAAAAATCTGTGTCTAATGAAGTAGGTATATGGGTGAGATTGGTATGTAACTTGGTGGGTTGGTTACAGAGGTTCATGATATGCAGTATATGTAATTGCTCAAGACTGTAGTACTACAGGGCTGTGTGGAGTGAGTGGTTAATCATATCGGTGATGTGCACTGAAATCACCACATAGTGAGATATTTAGAAAGATAGTTAATCATTGTAAATATAGGTGTGCTTGGTAGGGTAGAGGTATGTAAATGTTGGAAACACAGTATTGGAAATGTTTTTTCTTTTGGTTTTAATGAGCATGCTTTCTTATATCTTATGTATATTTTTAAGGGAATACAAAAAAATGCATTCACTTCTGATTGATTGGATCAACAATTGCTGGATTGAAAATGTTTCTGTGGTATAGATGATGAACATTTCCAAGGATTTTTAAGGCTTATCAGGCAGTAAAGTCATGCAAGCTAATTTCATTACTAGAAATAGTCAGTAAATCATAGCATTCTCATACTAACATAATCATCCACTTTGTTTAGATTGTAAGGAACAGAGTGTAGTATTTAAAGAAATTATTTTGTTTGTGATGAAATGTTTTGTTAATTTGCCCATATGTACATCTGAAAAAATGGAAATGAAAAGATAAGTCTGTTGGAACACTTCAGTGGAAAAAGCATATAGAAGGGGTCAATATGTGCATTACTAAGATATAGAGGAGTACAATACTGTAATTAAACAAAGCGCTAGTCAAACTATTAGGTTCTTAAACCAAACAAATACACTAATACTGTAGCTGGGTAGAGTATACAGATAGGTAACTGTGGGACTGACAACTTCATAGTTGGTGGTCTAAAGGCAGGAAGGAGTGCAGTAAGGTATCTGCTACTGGCAAGTGTAAGATAATTTTCCTTTCTATTACAGTAGATTACAGTATTGATTTTCTGTTGAGACACTGATTTGGTACAATAGATTAATAACTGGATGAATGCATACCTCAATCAGAGTAATTTTCAGTCTAGAATTTTACTATTTTCTGCAGGATCTTCTTTTAAGTTATAGATAGTGGACATTCAAATACATATTCAGCACTTTATTTTCACTGAAGCCCCTTTATCAGTAGATTTAACAATACTTACATTTGGCAGGACCGAAATCATGAGGGACCGATTATTCTTGGAATCCATAATGAGGGCTCAAAATATTATAACTTGTCCAGATAGGGAAAGTCACTGGTAAAATCATTTTATTAAACTGACTAAGAATGCTAACCCTGTGCATAAAGGTGAATAAGTTTGTAAAGTATAACTAGGAAAAATCTATGCAAGAATGTTAATTGATAGAGTGATGGAAGTGAGTAAATACATAATAAGTAAAGATCAAGTTGGTTTTAGGAAAGGTAGGGGATGTGTGGATCAGATTTTTGTTGTAAAGATGACCGTGAAAAAGTATTTAGTGAAAGGTAAGAAACTGTATTGCAGCTTATATGGATCTGGAGAAAGCATAAGACAGAGTCAAGCGGAATGCTTTGTGGGATGTGTTGAGGATGTATGGGATAAGGGGACAACTGTCAGATGGTGTGAAAGCCTTCTATGGAGGAGTAAATGTGTGTGTAAGAGTGGATGGAGAGTTAAGTGAAAGTTTTGGGGTACATGTAGGTGAGGAAGGGCTGTGTGATATTGCCATGGCTTTTTAGCATATATATGGATGGAGTGATAAGAAAAATGAAAGCAAAACTAGGGAAAAGGGTGCAGAGATGGAGTGTGGTGGTGAGATATGGTGGCTAGTGGCAATCCTGTTTGTGGATGATGCTGTGTTGTTTGCTGAGAGTGAAGAGGAGTTGCAGAAGATTGTAAGTGTGTTTCATGATGTGTGTAAGTATAGGTGATTGAAGATTAAATGCAAGTAAAAGTATAGTAAAAGTGTTTGAAAGTATCGACTTTGTAAAATCATATAAAATGAAAGAAGGAAGGGTATTGAATTGTGTTTTGGATATGTCTGGAGAAAGACTGGAAAAAGTGAGAGAATTTAAGTACCTAGGAGCTATCTTGGGTGAGTTTGGTGATAGGGAAGGAGAGATAAGGGAGCGAGCACTACAGGGTAGAAGAGTCATTGTGTCCCTTAATGAAGGTTAGAGGTGTAAGTTTGGAAGTGAAGAGAGGATTAAAGAACAGCATAATCCTCCCAGCCCAGACATGTGCAGTTGAAACATGAATGTGAAATGAGCCATTTCAGAAGAGCATGTGGTGTGACTAGATGGAATGAAGAAAAAAATTAGGGGTGCATGTGAGCTGTGGTATGGCAGGGAATGCAAAGGGGTTAAATTATGGGGTGGTAAAATGGGTGAAGATTTGTAGAGGTTTTCAGAAAAGAAGAGAGAATGTTGGGGGTGAAGAGAGTGGTGAGAGTAATGAGCTTGGGAAGGAAACTTGTGTGAGGAAGTACCAGGAGAGACTGAATGCAGAATGGAAAAAGGTGTGAGCAAAGGATGCAAGGGGAGTGGAGGAGGAATGGGGTGTATTTAGGGAAGCAGTGATAGCTTGTGCAAAAGATACTTGTGGCATGAGAAGTGTGGGAGGTGGGCAGATTAGAAAGGGTAGTAAGTGGTGGGATGAAGAAGTAAGATTATTAGTGAAAGAGAAGAGAGAGGCATTTGGATGATTTTTGCAGGGAAATAGTGCAAATGGCTGGGAGAGGTATAAAAGAAAGAGGCAGGAGGTCAAGCGAAGGGTGCAAGAGATGAAAAAGAGGGCAAAGAGGGTGAGAGAATATCATTAAATTTTAAGGAGAATAAAATGATGTTTTGGAAGGAGGTAAACAAAGTGCACAAGACAAGAGAACAAATGGGAACATTGGTGAAGGGGGCTAATGGGGAGGTAATAACAAATAGTGGTGATGTGAGGAGATGGAATGAGTATTTTGAAGGTTTGTTGAATGAGTTAGATGTTAGAGTGGCACATATAGGAAGTTTTGGTTGAGGTGGTGTACAAAGTGAGAGGGTCAGGGAGAATGGTTTGGTAAACAGAAAAGAGGTAGTGAAAGCTTTGCGGAAGATGAAAGCCGGCAAGGCGGCTGGTTTTGATGGTATTGCAGTGGACTTTATTAAAAAAGGGGGTGACTGTGTTGTTGACCAGTTGGTAAGGATATTTAATGTATGTATGTCTCATGGTGAAGTGCCTAAGGATTGGCAGAATGCATGCATAGTGCCATTGTACAAAGGCAAAGGGAATAAAGGTGAATGTTGAGATAGCAGAGGTATAAGTTTGTTGAGTATTCCCGGGAAATTATGTGGAAGGGTATTGATTGAGAGGGTGAAGGTATGTACAGAGCGTCAGATTGGGGAAGAGCAGTGTGGTTTCAGAGGTGGTAGAGAATGTGTGGATCAGGTGTTTGCTTTGCGGAATGTGTGTGAGAAATACTTAGAAAAGCAAATGGATTTGTATGTAGCATTTAAGGACCTGGAGAAGGCATATGATAGGACTGATAGAGATGCTCTGTGGAAGTTATTAAGAGTATATGGTGTGGGAGGCAAGTTGCTACAAGCAGTGAAAAGTTTTTATCGAGGATGTAAGGCATGTGTACAAGTAGGAAGAGAAGAAAGTGATTGGTTCCCAGTGAATGTCGGTTTGCAGCAGGGGTGTGTGATGTCTCCATGGTTGTTTCATTTGTTTATGTATGGGGTTGGTAGGGAGGTGAATGCAAGGGTTTTGGAGAGAGGGGCAAGTATGCAGTCTGTTGTGGATGAGAGGGCTTGGAATGTGAATCAGTTGTTGTTCGCTGATGATACAGTGCTGGTGGCTGATTCGAGTGAGAAAATGCAGAAGCTGGTGACTGAGTTTGGTAAAGTGTGTGAAAGAAGAAATCTGAGAGTAAATGTGAATAAGGGCAAGGTTATTGGGTACAGAAGGGTTGAGGGACAGGTCAATTGGATGGTAAGTGTGAATGGACAAAAACTGGAGGAAGTAAAGTGTTTTAGATATCTGGGAGTGGATTTGGCAGCGGATGGAACCATGGAAGCGGAAGTGTCACAGGGTGGGGAGGGGGGAAGTTTCTGGGAGCCTTGAAGAATGTGTAGAAGTCGAGAACATTATCTCGGAAAGCAAAAATGGGCATGTTTGAAGGAATAGTGGTTCCAACAATGTTATATGGTTGCAAGGCATGGGCTGTAGATAGGATTGTTTGGAGGAGGGTGACTGTGTTAAAAATGAGATGTTTAAGGACAATAATGAAAGGGTAAGAGAGATGTGTGGTGATATGAAGAGTGTGGTTGAGAGCAGAAGAGGGTGTATTGAAATGTTTTGGTCACATGGAGAAAATGAGAGAGGAAAGATTGACAAAGAGGATATATGTGTCAGAGGTGAAGGGAACGAGAAGTGGGAGATCAAATTGGAGGTGGAAGGATGGAATGAAAAAGATTCTGAGCGATCGGGGCTTGAACATATAGGAGGGTGAAAGGCGTGTAAGGAATAGAGTGAATTGGAACGATGTGGTATACCAGGGTCGACATGCTGTCAATGGATTGAACCAGGGCATGTGAAGCATCTGGGGTAAACCATAGAAAGTTTTGTGGGACATGGATGTGGGTAGGGAGTTGTGGTTTTGGTGCATTATACATGACAGCTAGAGACTGCGTGTGAACGAATGTGGCCTTTGTTGTCTTTTCCTAGTGCTACCTTGCACGTGTGTAGAGTGAGGGGGGGTTGTGTCATTTCATGTGTGGCAGGGTGGCAACGGGAATGAATAAGGGTAGCAAGTATGAATTATGTATATGTGTATAGATGTATTTGTCTGTGTATGTATATATATGTATACATGGAAATGTATAGATATGTATATGTGCGTGTGTGGACATGTATATATATATACATGAAAAAAAGGGCAAATGAGAGTTGGGGTGAGAGAGTATCATTAAATTTTAGGGAGAATAAAAAGATGTTCTGGAGGGAGGTAAATAAAGTGCGTAAGACAAGGGAGCAAATGGGAACTTCAGTGAAGGGCGCAAATGGGGAGGTGATAACAAGTAGTGGTGATGTGAGAAGGAGATGGAGTGAGTATTTTGAAGGTTTGTTGAATGTGTTTGATGATAGAGTGGCAGATATAGGGTGTTTTGGTCGAGGTGGTGTGCAAAGTGAGAGGGTTAGGGAAAATGATTTGGTAAACAGAGAAGAGGTAGTAAAAGCTTTGCGGAAGATGAAAGCCGGCAAGGCAGCAGGTTTGGATGGTATTGCAGTGGAATTTATTAAAAAAGGGGGTGACTGTATTGTTGACTGGTTGGTAAGGTTATTTAATGTATGTATGACTCATGGTGAGGTGCCTGAGGATTGGCGGAATGCGTGCATAGTGCCATTGTACAAAGGCAAAGGGGATAAGAGTGAGTGCTCAAATTACAGAGGTATAAGTTTGTTGAGTATTCCTGGTAAATTATATGGGAGGATATTGATTGAGAGGGTGAAGGCATGTACAGAGCATCAGATTGGGGAAGAGCAGTGTGGTTTCAGAAGTGGTAGAGGATGTGTGGATCAGGTGTTTGCTTTGAAGAATGTATGTGAGAAATACTTAGAAAAGCAAATGGATTTGTATGTAGCATTTATGGATCTGGAGAAGGCATATGATAGAGTTGATAGAGATGCTCTGTGGAAGGTATTAAGAATATATGGTGTGGGAGGCAAGTTGTTAGAAGCAGTGAAAAGTTTTTATCGAGGATGTAAGGCATGTGTACGTGTAGGAAGAGAGGAAAGTGATTGGTTCTCAGTGAATGTAGGTTTGCGGCAGGGATTGTGATGTCTCCATGGTTGTTTAATTTGTTTATGGATGGGGTTGTTAGGGAGGTGAATGCAAGAGTTTTGGAAAGAGGGGCAAGTATGAAGTCTGTTGGGGATGAGAGAGCTTGGGAAGTAAGTCAGTTGTTGTTCGCTGATGATACAGCGCTGGTGGCTGATTCATGTGAGAAACTGCAGAAGCTGGTGACTGAGTTTGGTAAAGTGTGTGAAAGAAGAAAGTTAAGAGTAAATGTGAATAAGAGCAAGGTTATTAGGTACAGTAGGGTTGAGGGTCAAGTCAATTGGGAGGTGAGTTTGAATGGAGAAAAACTGGAGGAAGTAAAGTGTTTTAGATATCTGGGAGTGGATCTGGCAGCGGATGGAACCATGGAAGCGGAAGTGGATCATAGGGTGGGGGAGGGGGCGAAAATTCTGGGAGCCTTGAAGAATGTGTGGAAGTCGAGAACATTATCTCGGAAAGCAAAAATGGGTATGTTTGAAGGAATAGTGGTTCCAACAATGTTGTTGCGAGGCGTGGGCTATGGATAGAGTTGTGCGCAGGAGGATGGATGTGCTGGAAATGAGATGTTTGAGGACAATGTGTGGTGTGAGGTGGTTTGATCGAGTAAGTAACGTAAGGGTAAGAGAGATGTGTGGAAATAAAAAGAGCGTGGTTGAGAGAGCAGAAGAGGGTGTTTTGAAATGGTTCGGGCACATGAAGAGAATGAGTGAGGAAAGATTGACCAAGAGAATATATGTGTCGGAGGTGGAGGGAACGAGAAGAGGGAGACCAAATTGGAGGTGGAAAGATGGAGTGAAAAAGATTTTGTGTGATCGGGGCCTGAACATGCAGGAGGGTGAAAGGAGGGCAAGGAATAGAGTGAATTGGAGCGATGTGGTATACCGGGGTTGACGTGCTGTCAGTGGATTGAATCAAGGCATGTGAAGCGTCTGGGGTAAACCATGGAAAGCTGTGTAGGTATGTATATTTGCGTGTGTGGACGTATGTATATACATGTGTATGGGGGTGGGTTGGGCCATTTCTTTCGTCTGTTTCCTTGCGCTACCTTGCAAACGCGGGAGACAGCGACAAAGCAAAAAAAAAAGAAAAAAAAAAAAATATATATATATATATATATATATATATATATATATATATATATATATATATATATATATATATATATATATACATGTGTATGTGGGTGGGTTGGGCCATTCTTTCGTTTGTTTCCTTGCGCTTCCTCGCTAACACAACAGACAGCGACAAAGTTTAATAAATAAAAGAATGAGTGAAATGTAGTACTTTGAGGTGGTTCGGGCATATGGAAAAAATGCAAGACTGGGAGTTTACAAGTGGAGTGTATGATAGTACAGCTAAAGTAGTCAGTGTAAGTGGAAGACTACCTGTGACATAGGCAAATAGGGTTGAGGAATACAGGAGGGAGAGAAATAGTGGGAGAATACGAGGAATGGTGTATGTGAGTGAGGCATGTAAGAACAGGGTTAAGTGGAGACTGTTGTGCCATGGCCACCCTCTGTTGGGATATCCTGAAGGGAATGAGCTTCAGAGATATAGATAGATTGATATTTATGAATATTCATATATTTTCGATTTCTTGTACTTGATCATGATTTCCTGTGGTAATGATGCAGCGCCAGGAAACAGATGAAAAAATACCCATCCACTCGCATACTTGTATATATGCACATACATGCTTATACGTGTATTTTTTTTTTTTCTTTCATACATATTCATCATTTCTTACGTTAGGGTGGTAGTGTGAAGAACAGATGACTGAGCATCAAAGGGAAAAATCCTCACTAAGTCCAGTCCCTTTTCCTTCTTTTGGAAAAGTAAAAGAGGAGGGAAGGATTTCCAGTACCCCACTCCCACCCCTTTTAAGGAAGTAAGAACATTACATGTGTCTCCTACATATCATGGGAAATAATGAACAGGGATGGCAGTCGGGGAGGTGTATTATCACTTTAAAACCTGTTACAGGTAGGAGCTAAGTGATGATTTTTCATTGAAGACACAGGATAGAAACTCTTAATGTCTATGATTGTAACTAGAAAGAAAAGAAAGGTGAGATAGGGGCGCTGTTTGGTGACATTCACCTGGATGTTCTGGCTCTTAATGAAACACAAGTGAAGGGAAAGAAGGTATATTTTGCTCGTGTTTATGTGTTAAAGTTTAGAGTTTGAAGAGAGAGGGCGAATGTAAAGGAGGGATGGCTTTTCTAATGAAGAATGAGCTGTCAGACTATGTTAAAGAATATAAGGACTTGTGTTCAGGATTAAAGAGGATTAGAACGAAAGGAGAATGTAAGAGGTGGATGATTTTTAGTACTTATGCATTTGGTTGTGAGAGACATGAAGAAAAAAAGATTGCAATCTGGAAGTAGCTGAGTTTGTGCTTTAGGGGAGTTTAAACCATAAAGTGGTATTTGTTCCTTTTTCTTTTTACGTAGTAAAAGAAAATTCCCTCATGATATTATTTAAAAGTAACAAAAAATGCTCTAAAAGTTGTATGAATACTTCTGAGTTGGCCTGATCCACTGCTGTTGAGGGATTAAGCTTATTTCATAACTCTTGTTAAGAAGTGAAGATGGAGATTTGTTGTTTCTTTCTTGGTTTTTACATTTTTTCTCCCCAGTTTGTATTTCTTTTTCATACAGCAAGGCAGGAGGAGTGGATGGTATTGGTGTTGAATTTCTTGAGAAAGGAAGTAATTGTGTTGTTACTGGTTCATTACGATGTTCATTATGAGTATGAATCCCAGTGAGGTTCCTGAGGATTGGTCAAGCGGGACAAAGGTGGTGTTTGAGTCACAGAGGTATAAGTTTGTTTAGCATAATTGAGTTGTAGAAAAAGTGGTGATGGAGAGGGTGGTGGCATGCACAGTGCATTAGACTGGGGAAGAACATTGTGGGTTTAGTAGTTGTAAAGGTGTGTGATCAGATGTTCGCTATGAAGAATGTGTGTGAGAAATACTTACAGAAACAGAAGGATTTGCATGTGTGTTATATACATTTGGAGAAAACATATGATACATTTGAGAGAGAGGATTTGTGGCAAATGCTACATATATATGGAGCGTTGAGGAAAGCTGATAGAAACTGTGAGTAGGGCTTGTAGAGGAAAAGGTTGAGAAAAAGGTGAGTGACTCAAAGTGAAAATGGGTCTGTAGGAGGGGTGTGCCATGTCACCATGACTGTTTAATCTGTTTGTGGGTGGGGTGATGAAGGAGGTGAATGCAAGGATCTTGGAGAGAGGAGCAGGTTTGCAGTCTATTCTGGGTGGGGGGTGCCTGGGAGGTGAGTCAGTTGTTGTTTGATAATAATATCACACTGCTGGCAGATTCAAGACTGCACAGGCTGGTGTTTGAGTATGGGAGAGTGTTTGACAGGAGGAAGGTGAGTGTAAATGTGAATAAAAGCAAGGTTATTAGGTTTAGCAGTGAATGAAGAAAGGTTATATGGAGTGCAATTTTGAATGGAGAAAACATTAAGAAAGTGGAGCGTTTTAGACACCTGGTGGGAGTGGATATGGCAGTGATTGGAACCATGGGAGCTGAAGTGAGCTAATAGAGTGGGTGAGGGGCAAGGGATTAGGGTGCATTGAGGAATATGTGGACAGAAATGCCACTGTCTTCAAGAATAAAGATTGGAATGTTTGATGTTATAGTAATCAGGTTAGTGGTGTATTCATGTGGGGTGTGGGTCTTAGACAAAAATGTAAGGCACAAGGTGAATGTGTTGGAAATTAATGTTTGAGGACAGTAAATGGTGTGTGGTAATATGACTGAATAAGAAGTAAGGTAAAAAAGAGGCGTGGTGGTAAGGGAAGTATGTATGGGAGAGTTGAAAGGCTGTGCTGAAATTGTTTAAACATATGGAGAGGATGAGTGAGGAAAAGATGACTGGTATGTCAGAAGTGGAAGGAACAAGCGAAAGGGATAAACCAAGGAGGAGGTGGAAGGATAAAGTAAAATATGTTTTGAAGGCTTGGGGCATAAACATGCAGGAGAGCGCGGGATGTGAAAGGTATAGAGCAAAATATACGTAACTTGTTTCACCTGGGATAATGTGCTTTCTGTGGGGTGAACCAAGACCTATGAAGCTGTCACGGGAAACCATGGAAAAATCTAGGTCCTGATTGTGGATTGCGAGCTTTGGGTTCGGTGCATTATACATGAAAGCTGGTGAGGATGTGAGCAGATTTAGTCATATTTTTCACCTGTTCCTGGTTCATCTTTACTTATGTGTGTAATGGCAAACATGTATGAAAGAATGACAGTGATAAGTGAATGGGAAGAATACGGAAGGCTTTGCATATTTCTTTGACTTTTGCTTATTTTTACACTCTCCTTTTCCTTCATACACAGGTGCATGCATGTTGGTGGTGAATGAAATGGGTATATTTATGGATAGTATATTACACACTCTAGTTAGATTTTGTGTTATGAGTATGAGCGACTAGCAATTTATGGAGGGATATCTTAGGTTTTTTGTTAAAAAGTGTCCTATTCCTTTCCTGGTAATTCTTACTGAAGTTTTCATCAACCTAGGGTTATATATAGAGAAAATAAGGCATAGTTATGCAAGGTTATTTCTTCCACATGACAGTCTGGGAGAATGTTGAGAGTGAATGTGAGCAGAAGCAAGGTGATAGGGTGCAGGAAGGAGATAGACAGAATGGTTTGAGAGTGGTCTGAATGGGGAAGACCTAGAGGAAGTGGAGTGCTTTGGATACTTGGGGTTGGAGTTGGCAGTAGATGAAACATTGGGGGCTGAAGTAAGTTTCAGGGTAGGAGAGGGGGTAAGTCGTGGGTACATTGAGGATTGTGTGGAAGGAGAGGATCTTGTCTGTCAAAGAAAAGAAATGATATGTTTGAAGACATAGTATAGATGATAGTGTCATATAGGTGTGGGTCATACCATTAATGCAAAAGAATGGAAGAAGACAGGCATGTTGGAATTGAAAAACCGGAGGACAATATATGATAATGGCCAGTTTAATTGCATAAGAAATTATAGTATAAGAGAGATGTAGTAGTAATCAGAGTATGATTGAGAGGGCTGATTCGGTTGTGCCGAAATGGCTCGGGTATATGGAGATGAGTAAAGAAGAATAATGAAGAAGAATTCTGCATGTTAGAAGTGGAAGAAGGAAGAGGGAAAGAGTGTCGAAGAAGGAAAGGAGGCATTAAGTGAAATAGGGATATCTGGGTCTGATAATTTAGGAAGATGAGAGTCATGCATGACATAGAATGATTTCAAGTTGTATATGGGAGGGGGATATACCGTCAGTGGGCTGAACCAGGATGTAGAGGCTATTAAAGTACATCATTGAATAGTCTTTAGGGTTTGGCTGTGGATGGTAGACTTTGTTTTCATTATACATGGTAGATGGAGAGTGGCTGTGTGCAAATGAGACTGTTTGTCTGTACCTAGCACTGCCATGATGTTTAAAAAAGAAAATTGCTGAAAAGTTTCATGAATATTAGCAGTTAATTTAGCATGCATAGTCTAATACTTAAATACATGTTCATATTATTCAACACTAGTGCTGTGCCAGTGTAAAAAGAGAAAGTAGACTATGATGTCAAGTTCAGGAAAACAAACAAATAGGCCTTCCATGACCTCCAATCTTGTCCTGAGGTAGGGTTGCCCCAGATGTGCAGGTCACCCACTTTCCTCCTGCTTACTGAACACTTCATTAGGTCAGCAGAGAGGTAGATGTATTACTCTTTTTTTCTGCATGTCAGTTCTGTCAACTTATAAGGATATTCTTTCTGCGAGTGGGAGTAGTCATTAGAAATACTTGCCATTTAAGGGTTAAGGGAAGTGCTTGGCAAAGTTTGTGAGCAGTGTACCAGACTGTACTGGCTGCTGTTGTGGTATGTAAGGTTCTGCTGGGAAAACTGACAACAAAAGGTTTGTAAGGGGGTATTGAGCTCAGGAGCACATTTGCTCTAAGTTAACAACTCAGGTTAATCACACACCTGATGAATGTTTCTTTTCCTAGTGATAAATTTTGAACGTAATGGGGTCAGTAATGTGAACAGTTGTGACCTATCATTGTAACTGTTTTCTCCATTTTTGAGATGGAACAGTTACAGCCAGTTTGAAAGAAGGACGAGTTGCCTGAAATGGGCAGTTGATGAAAAGTGTCGTTGATGCTTCATCCTTGGGCTTTATGCAGGTATGTTTAGCATTTGAATAAAGGGACCTGGTCACATGAGTTTGGAAAAACAAAGACTACGAGCACTTTCCGTAGAAAGCTCAAGATTCCTATACCAATGATTGTATGAAAAAATTAGTTCTACCTCAGATATTACTTGTCAAAAACTTTACTCCTATATTGCTGTCATTGGAAATATGAATCCTACCATGTGTTTCTCATCTCACCATGAACAATATGAACCCATGGGGATAGGGGAGAAAGAATACTTCCCACGTATTCTCTGCGTGTCGTAGAAGGCGACTAAAAGGGAAGGGAGCGGGTGGCTGGAAATCCTCTCCTCTTGTTTTTACTTTTCCAGAGAAGGGGGCCAAGTGGGGATATTCTCTCAAAGGCTCAGTCCTCTGTTCTTAATGCTACCTCGCAAAGGCAGGAAATGGCGAATAGTATGAAAAACAATTGTGCTGATGAATGCGTTTTCAACATTATTTCATAGTAGAAAACCACAATGAAATCACATAGAAGTTATTAATTGCTTATATAAGTCCTCCTCAGAATCATAGAAAATTTCCACTCATGTTTAGTCTATTTCGGCTCTTATACCTTGCTCTTAACCTCTTGCCCCATGCTTTCATACTTCTCCCAATCACTTGCACTCCTTCATACCTTGCTGCTCTTAACCTCTTGCCCCATGCTTTCATACTTCTCCCAATCACTTGCATTCCTTCATACCTTGCTGCTGTTAACCTCTTGCTACATACTTTCATACTTCTCCCAATCACTTGCACTCCTTCATACCTTGCTGCTGTTAACCTCTTGCTACATACTTTCATACTTCTCCCAATCACTTGCACTCCTTCATACCTTGCTGCTGTTAACCTCTTGCTACATACTTTCATACTTCTCCCAATCACTTGCACTCCTTCATACCTTGCTGGTCTTAACCTCTTCCTACATACTTCATACTTCTCCCAATCACTTACACTCCTTCATACCTTGCTGGTCTTAATCTCTTGCTACATACTTTCATACTTCTCCCAGTCACTTGCACTCCTTCATACCTTACTGGTCTTTACCTCTTGCTACATACTTTCATACTTCTAATCACTTGCATTCCTTCATACCTTGCTAGTTTTAACCTCTTGCTACATTCTTTCATACTTCTCCCAATCATTTGCACTCCTTCATACCTTGCTGGTTTTAATCTCTTGCTACATACCTTCATACTTCTTCCAATCACTTGCATTCCTTCTTCATATGTAGCCTTCTTCCACCACTCCATAGTCACTGACAAGCAGTTTAACTTTCTCATTCCACCTCTTACTCCTGTTTCTCATACAACCACAGTTCAAACACTTCACCTACTAATTTAAGCATTGTTCCCTGATATCCTTCCAATCCTCTTCAACTTCCCTAGTTTCTTTACTCCCATCTTGTTCTATTCTTTGTTCAGTCTCTCTTGATGTTTAGCACACAGGTTTCTTTACTTCCACCTCGTTTTATTCTTTGCTCAGCCTCCCTTGCTGTTGAAACACACAGGTTTCTTTACTCCCACCTTATTCTATTCTTTGCTCAGTCTCCCCTGCTGTTGCAGCACACAGACCTCTTTTCTGAACATGCTTAATTTTGCCACTTCATTCACACTGATGTCATTTCCTCTCTTCTGATACCGACCACAGACTTTAACACTTGCCATCCAAGAAGAATTGTGACATTCCACTTGTCCCTCAACTCAGCACACAACAAGCCTTTTACAATTCTAATTTATGCCGCAGACCCTCATAAACCTCAGTTGCTATATTGCCCATCCTTGCATTTAGATCCCTTAACGGCCTTGCATAATAACAGTCAAAGCATTCATTTAGTCCCACCCAAGGTACACTCTTTCCGCCT
This sequence comes from Panulirus ornatus, assembly GCF_036320965.1. Lineage (NCBI taxonomy): Eukaryota > Metazoa > Arthropoda > Malacostraca > Decapoda > Palinuridae > Panulirus > Panulirus ornatus. Next base: position 7,063,550 of record NC_092257.1, read on the forward strand.
TCACTTTTTTCAGTTCCAGATACATATGCTCTAGCAGTTGTCTGTCTTTCCTAGCCTACTTTCATTCTAACCCATGACAGTCTCAAACTCACTCTCTTACAGCCTGAAAGACTGTAAGAGAGTAGAAGTGCCTTCCCTTCTTTCATTTCTGTCCTCTTACTAACCCATGACTTCAACTGTATGACATTCCTAATCTATTCTTCTTCCCCTCCTCATCTTTGTTTCACTCAGAGGTAGAACATCTTAGTTTCCCACTAATATAGCACCTATCTCTCCCTTTTTTCATCCTTGTTACAGCAGCACACATTCAGGTGCTGTGGTCTGAGCCTTTGCTGGCAAGTCCTCACATGGATTCCTTTTTTGCTGCTGTCTTTGGAAAACAAGATACAAGAGGGGAAGGTTTCCAGCCACCCTGCTTTTGCCACTATTAATCTTTTCATATGACATGCAGGAGCTGTTTAGATAGCTTTATCATTCTCCCATCACCAGACGTAAAGGAAATTTTTGAATTAGCCTAAAGAATCCCATGAACTATTTGTCACAGAGTGTTTAGGGGTGTGAAAAAAGTTTGTTTGTGATTGAGTTTAAGCATTCCCCTTGTATATGAGGCAGAGAGGAAGGACAGCACCTTGGGACAAGGTAAGGAATGTGACAGCCACTGCAGTGTTAGGTCACCATGCCACTGTCAGTGTTCCTTTCAACACCGTGGCAGTAGTACCTTACTGGTTGGTGCTTGTCTACTACCTTCTGCAACATGAGAAACGGGGTGAAAGAATGTTGAACTTGAGAGCGAACAAGAAAATAGTTTGGAAGTGTGAAGCAAACAGGTGGTGCAAGAGTGAAGGAGGCAGATGGAGCAAGAATGAAAGAGGCAGATGGTGCAACAGTGAAGGAGGAAGATGGGGCAAGAGTGAAAGAAGCAGATGGGAGAGGAGTGAAGGTGAACTGACGAGGCAACAGTGGAAGGAGCAAATGGGACATGAGCGACAGGAACAGATGGAGCAAGAGTGAAGGGAGCAAATGGGGCAACAGTGAAGAGAGCATATGGTGCAGCAGTGAAGGGTTCAGATGGGACACACCAGTGAAGGGTACAGATGGGACAAGAGTGAAGGGAACAGATGAAGCAGGAGTGAAGGGAGCGGATGGAAAACAGTAAAGGGAGCAGATGGGACAAGACAGAAGGGAGCAAATGGGACAACAGTTAAGGGAGTAACTGGGGCAACAGTGAAGAGTAGATGGGACACAGTGAAAGGAGCATATGAGGCAAAAGTGAAGAGAACAGTGGGCACAAGTGTGAAGTGAGTTGATGGGGCAAGTTTGAAGGAAGCAGATGGAGCAAGAGTGAAGGGAACAGATGGAGCAAGTGTGAAGAGAGCAGATGGAGCAAGAGTGAAGGGAGCAGATGGGGCAAGTGTGAAGAGAGCAGATGAGGCAAGTGTGAAGGAGCAGATGGAGCAAGAGTGAAGAGAACAGTGGGAACAAGTGTGAGGTGAGATAGGGCAAATGTGAAGGGAGCAGATGGGGCAAGAGTGAAAAGAACAGTGGGTACAAGTGTGAAGTGAGATGGGGCAAGTGTGAAGGGAGCAGATGGGGCAGGAGAAGGGAGCAGATGGGGCAGGTGTGAAGAGAGCAGATGGGGCAAGAGTGAAGAGAACAGTGGGAACATGTGAAGGGAACTGATGGGGCAAGTGTGAAGGGAGCAGATGAGACAAGAGTGAAGAAGCAGACAGGGTAAGTGTAAAGGAAGCAGACGGGGCAAATGTGAAGGGAGCAGATGATACAAATGTGAAGGGAGAAGATGGGACAAGGAAGAGATGTGAGGAGTGAGGATTGCTTAGGGTGTGTTAGGAGACTAGGGATAGAGCTCATGAGTTTAACATGAGGTGACATGCTTAGTGAGACAGTCATGTTAGCTGTTGTGGTAAAAAGAGAGGATATTGTGAAACTCTTGTATTAGATTAGTTTAGCAAAGCAGCAGGAGGGGAAGGATTATTAGTTGAGTATCTCATTTGCCTTGTCAAGCTGTTTGACGTTTGTGTGGCACAAGGCGAGATGCCAGAGAACTGGCAGAATGCATGCATGGTGCCCTTGTATAAGGGCAAGGGTGACAAAAAGTTTTTGAGTTATAGAATTATAATTCTGTTAAGTGTGCCTGGTAAGTGAACAGAGTGATGACTGAGAGGGTGGCGACATGTGCAGAGCATCTGATTAGGGAGATTCAGTGTGACTTTAGTGGTGGTAATAGTGATGTGTGGACAAGATGTTTACTTAGTGCAAGAAATATTTGGAGACTAAGAAAGATTAGTTTGTGGTATCTATAGATGTGGAGAAAGTACATGATAAGGTTGACAGAGATGACTTATGAAAGCTGCTACAAATATAGTGTGGTAGGAAAGCTATTAAGTACAGTGATGAGTTTTTTACCAGGAGGGTAAGTCAGTATGTCATGTGTGACTAGAATGGAGGAGTGGTTCCCAGTGAAGGTGAGTCTCTAACAGGGATGGTTAATGTTGCCTTGGCTGCTTCATCTGTTCCCTTTACAGGATGGTGAGGAAGGTAAGTGTCAAGGTCTTGGAGAAAGGGACAGGGATGCAGTCTGCTAAGAATGTGGGGCTGAGGAATTGAGTCAGTTGCTTTTTGCAGATGGTGGCTGACTCTATGGAGAAACTTCAGAAGTTGTTGTCAGAGTTTTGTAGAATGTGAAAGGAGGAACTTGAGAGTTAATGTGAATGTAAGTAAGGTAATGGGGTGTGGCAAGGGGTGTGAGTGTAACCTTAAGTGGGAGTACCTAGAGGAAGTTGAGTGTATTAGATATTTGGGAATGAACATTGGTGCATACGGCAACAAGGAGGCTAAAGTGAGTCATTGGGCACACAAAGAAATGTGTGTAATAAGAGGTCATTGTCTGCAGTGCGAAGATGGGTATGTTTGAAGGTACTTTACAATTGTCCCCAGGATGATGTATAGATACGAGTTTAAGGCTGTGTATGGAAAGGAAAGAAAGAGGCTGCACGTTTGGAAATGAAATGTTTGGGGACGATATTGTGTGACATGGCTTTATTTTGTAAGAAATAACATTGTATCTCCCTGCTTATGATAAGCTGTCATTCTTTACATGATTAGTCTGTCTCCTTCCACATATCATTCTTTTTTTTTTTATACTTTGTCGCTGTCTCCCGCGTTTGCGAGGTAGCGCAAGGAAACAGACGAAAGAAATGGCCCAACCCCCCCCCACACACACGCACATACACACGTCCACACACGCAAATATACATACCTACACAGCTTTCCATGGTTTACCCCAGACGCTTCACATGCCTTGGTTCAATCCACTGACAGCACGTCAACCCCTGTATACCACATCGCTCCAATTCACTCTATTCCTTGCCCTCCTTTCACCCTCCTGCATGTTCAGGCCCCGATCACACAAAATCTTTTTCACTCCATCTTTCCACCTCCAATTTGGTCTCCCTCTTCTCCTCGTTCCCTCCACCTCCGACACATATATCCTCTTGGTCAATCTTTCCTCACTCATTCTCTCCATGTGCCCAAACCATTTCAAAACACCCTCTTCTGCTCTCTCAACCACGCTCTTTTTATTTCCACACATCTCTCTTACCCTTACGTTACTTACTCGATCAAACCACCTCACACCACACATTGTCCTCAAACATCTCATTTCCAGCACATCCATCCTCCTGCGCACAACTCTATCCATAGCCCACGCCTCGCAACCATACAACATTGTTGGAACCACTATTCCTTCAAACATACCCATTTTTGCTTTCCGAGATAATGTTCTCGACTTCCACACATTTTTCAAGGCTCCCAAAATTTTCGCCCCCTCCCCCACCCTATGATCCACTTCCGCTTCCATGGTTCCATCCGCTGACAGATCCACTCCCAGATATCTAAAACACTTCACTTCCTCCAGTTTTTCTCCATTCAAACTCACCTCCCAATTGACTTGACCCTCAACCCTACTGTACCTAATAACCTTGCTCTTATTCACATTTACTCTTAACTTTCTTCTTCCACACACTTTACCAAACTCAGTCACCAGCTTCTGCAGTTTCTCACATGAATCAGCCACCAGCGCTGTATCATCAGCGAACAACAACTGACTCACTTCCCAAGCTCTCTCATCCCCAACAGACTTCATACTTGCCCCTCTTTCCAGGACTCTTGCATTTACCTCCCTAACAACCCCATCCATAAACAAATTAAACAACCATGGAGACATCACACACCCCTGCCGCAAAACTACATTCACTGAGAACCAATCACTTTCCTCTCTTCCTACACGTACACATGCCTTACATCCTCGATAAAAACTTTTCACTGCTTCTAACAACTTGCCTCCCACACCATATATTCTTAATACCTTCCACAGAGCATCTCTATCAACTCTATCATATGCCTTCTCCAGATCCATAAATGCTACATACAAATCCATTTGCTTTTCTAAGTATTTCTCACATACATTCTTCAAAGCAAACACCTGATCCACACATCCTCTACCACTTCTGAAACTGCACTGCTCTTCCCCAATCTGATGCTCTGTACATGCCTTCACCCTCTCAATCAATACCCTCCCATATAATTTACCAGGAATACTCAACAAACTTATACCTCTGTAATTTGAGCACTCACTCTTATCCCCTTTGCCTTTGTACAATGGCACTATGCACGCATTCCGCCAATCCTCAGGCACCTCACCATGAGTCATACATACATTAAATAACCTTACCAACCAGTCAACAATACAGTCACCCCCTTTTTTAATAAATTCCACTGCAATACCATCCAAACCTGCTGCCTTGCCGGCTTTCATCTTCCGCAAAGCTTTTACTACCTCTTCTCTGTTTACCAAATCATTTTCCCTAACCCTCTCACTTTGCACACCACCTCGACCAAAACACCCTATATCTGCCACTCTGTCATCAGACACATTCAACAAACCTTCAAAATACTCATTCCATCTCCTTCTCACATCACCACTACTTGTTATCACCTCCCCATTTACGCCCTTCACTGAAGTTCCCATTTGCTCCCTTGTCTTACGCACCCTATTTACCTCCTTCCAGAACATCTTTTTATTCTCCCTAAAATTTACTGATAATCTCTCACCCCAACTCTCATTTGCCCTTTTTTTCACCTCTTGCACCTTTCTCTTGACCTCCTGTCTCTTTCTTTTATACTTCTCCCACTCAATTGCATTTTTTCCCTGCAAAAATCGTCCAAATGCCTCTCTCTTCTCTTTCACTAATACTCTTACTTCTTCATCCCACCACTCACTACCCTTTCTAAACAGCCCACCTCCCACTCTTCTCATGCCACAAGCATCTTTTGCGCAATCCATCACTGATTCCCTAAATACATCCCATTCCTCCCCCACTCCCCTTACTTCCATTGTTCTCACCTTTTTCCATTCTGTACACAGTCTCTCCTGGTACTTCCCCACACAGGTCTCCTTCCCAAGCTCACTTACTCTCACCACCTTCTTCACCCCAACATTCACTCCTCTTTTCTGAAAACCCATACTAATCTTCACCTTAGCCTCCACAAGATAATGATCAGACATCCCTCCAGTTGCACCTCTCAGCACATTAACATCCAAAAGTCTCTCTTTCGCACGCCTGTCAATTAACACGTAATCCAATAACGCTCTCTGGCCATCTCTCCTACTTACATAAGTATACTTATGTATATCTCGCTTTTTAAACCAGGTATTCCCAATCATCAGTCCTTTTTCAGCACATAAATCTACAAGCTCTTCACCATTTCCATTTACAACACTGAACACCCCATGCATACCAATTATTCCCTCAACTGCCACATTACTCACCTTTGCATTCAAATCACCCATCACTATAACCCGGTCTCGTGCATCAAAACCGCTAACACACTCATTCAGCTGCTCCCAAAACACTTGCCTCTCATGATCTTTCTTCTCATGCCCAGGTGCATATGCACCAATAATCACCCACCTCTCTCCATCAACTTTCAGTTTTACCCATATTAATCGAGAATTTACTTTCTTACATTCTATCACATACTCCCACAACTCCTGTTTCAGGAGTATTGCTACTCCTTCCCTTGCTCTTGTCCTCTCACTAACCCCTGACTTCACTCCCCAGACATTTCCAAACCACTCTTCCCCTTTACCCTTGAGCTTCGTTTCACTCAGAGCCAAAACATCCAGGTTCCTTTCCTCAAACATACTACCTATCTCTCCTTTTTTCACATCTTGGTTACATCCACACACATTTAGGCACCCCACTCTGAGCCTTCGAGGAGGATGATCACTCCCCGCGTGACTCCTTCTTCTGTTTCCCATTTTAGAAAGTTAATACAAGGAGGGGAGGATTTCCGGCCCCCCGCTCCCGTCCCCTCTAGTCGCTTTCTACGACACGCGAGGAATACGTGGGAAGTATTCTTTCACCCCTATCCCCAGGGATAATATACATATATATATACATATACAAACACACACACATACACACACATACGCACATACACACACACACACACACATATCATTCTTAAATATTTGAATTTCAACATATCCATCCTCTTCCTTTCCTTTGCATTCACTTCCATACAACTCTTATGTGACTCCTGTTTCTTCATATGTGTTCATTACCTATCAGTGCCTTTATAACATATTGCCATAATGGCTGTGCTAGTAGGAACCACTTCACTGTCTGTGTTCCTTGATGAGTATAACTGTATCTCTCTGCTGCTGTACACATCTCATAACTATCAATCCAAGGTCATCTGGGTTCAAACTCATTTATTTAGCTTTCTTTGAACTGTTTCTGTAGTTATTCCATATATGTTTCATATTTCTATTGTTATTGCATTGAAAAATCTCACTTTTTTGCTAGACTCATATATTTTATTGTCGTGACGTTATCATATTTTATCGAGTATCCCTTCCAACTTTATAATTTTGTATCATCCTTGCTGATTTGCTTTTGAACCATGGACATTTTTCCTGTTGTCTTCTACTTGTTACCATGCTAACATTATCATGTGTCTTTCCCTTCTTTCCAAGCTGTACAGTTTGATTCCATTTTGTTTGTTGATCGTACAGTGTAGCAGTACTCAGTTTTGCCCTTTTATATAGATTGAATGTTTTCATCAATAGCGTTCTTCTCATGATGCAGTTTCTCATTATAGAACCACTCATTATTTGGTTTGAGGTTACTATTTTATGAATATATTTTTTGAGTTCTACATTCTTATTTATTGTAACTCCTAATATAACATTTTCTTCACTCTCTGTCTTTTCCTTTTCAGCCTTTGCTGGGAGATGTTTGTACATTGTTAACCATTCCATGGCTTGTTTGTGTGAATCATCTAATCATCAAACTCCATTAGGTTCTTTTCTGCCCATTTATACATTATGTTTAGGTCTTTTTTGCAGTTTTTCTTTGTTTCCAGCCCTGTGCCATTATTCATTCTTGTGTCATACACAGTAGTCCAGACTGTATTCTGCTTTACTTTTTCGCTTATATCTGAGATCATTGTTACAAATTATATTGACACTAGAGTTGTTCCTTGAATTGGTCCCAAAAGAACATTATCTGCATCTCACAATGCTCCATTTGCTGCCATTCTAACTTTAAGAAACTGATTCAGTTTTCACCTTATATTTAATAATTGTTTTGCCACTTTCTCTAATAACACTACTTTACTGTATCAAATGCTGTAGCAAAATCAAGAAAAACACTGTCCATCCTCTTTCTCCGTAGTAGAGCTTTGAATTAGTAGTTGTGTGGTTGTAAATGAAGTCCAATTGAGAAGGTTAACAAGGTTGTCTTGGATGTGGTACAGGCAACCGGAAAAACGAGGGAAGAAAGACTGACAAAGAGGAGATATACTGCATGTATGTCAGAAGCAGAGGCAACAAGGGGTAGGAAAAAACTGAGAGGGGGTTGGAAGGATGTAGTGAACATGGCTTTAGGATATCAGGGCCAGAATATTCAATAAAATGTGAGGCATGCATTGGGCAGAATGATGTAAATCCGTGTTGCATTTGGAACACAACTTACAGTCAGCAGACTAAAGTAAGTTAAATAAAGTGTTGAAGGCTAATCGTAGAGTGGTCTTTAGACCTTAGGTGTTGATGATGGCCTCCAGTTTTGTTGCACAATGCATGACAGCAAGAGATTGATTTTTCTTTAAGCAGGAAAGGCAGTTAAGGAAAAAAATCAGATTCAAGACAGTGTTTTAAAGTGCTTTGTTGCATGTGTGGTGTCACAGCTTCCAGTAGTGGGAGATGGGACATTTTTCTTACATTGATGGTTTTCAGTACTTGTATGGACGGGGCATCAAGTTAGATAGGTGCTTGTGATTTACATAAATTCTTCAGTTTCAAGTTACTGACATAGCCCTTGTCAATAATGGAGCGATTTTAGTGGAATCTGTGGAAGTCGTAGTGGTGGCTTTTAAGAAATGAAAGAATCAAAGATTTTAGGACAAAAGGCTCCTAGACTTCAGTCAAAATCCAGCCAGTTATAGACTTTTGATGCCTCTTTCCTTTTTATGTGTATATGGAAAGAATGTTGAATGTTTGAACGGGTCTGCTTACCTTATCATTGTGATCCACAGTAATAGTAGGTTCGATGCATAAATTAGTAGTTTCTTAGGTCTTCAAGATATTGATCCTCCATGTTTCAGTCTTTGGATGCAAAGTTAATACAATGCCTTTAGGCACCTCTCATGCAGGCAAGATAATTGGGTTCATGTGTCCATTGTGAATCACAGATGGCTTCTTTGAAGCTAACAAGAGTCATGTGATCTTACTTAACCCAGGGGTGCTAGGCATGTGCTTGATTCCCTGATGTTAACTCTCCTTAAGGTACTTTTTCGGAAACGGGCGGAGAAGGCTAGGGGCACCTGCAGAGATACTAAGGATGAGATAAATTTCTGCTTGAAGGCTTGCCAGGAGGAAGGTTTTTGAGTGTCAAGTTGGAGGGTGAACATTGCTCTGTAATGCCTTAGCAAATTGCACCTGTATATGGCTTCATATCCATGGGGATAGAGGAGAAAGAATACTTCCCACGCATTCCTCACGTGTTGTAGAAGGGGATTAAAGGGGACAGGAGCAGGGGGCTAGAAACCCTCCCCTCCTTGTATTTTAACTTTCTAAAAGGGGAAACAGCAGGAGTCACACGGGGAGTGCTCATCCTCCTCGAAGGCTCAGAATGGGGTGTCTAAATGTGTGTGAATGTAACCAAGATGAGAAAAAAGGAGAGATAGGTTGTATGTTTGAGGAAAGGAACGTGGACGTTTTGGCTCTGAGTGAAACGAAGCTCAAGGGTAAAGGGGAAGAGTGGTTTGGGAATGTTTTAGGAGTAAAGTCAGGGGTTGGTGAGAAGACAAGAGCAAGAGAAGGAGTAACACTGCTGCTGAAACAGGAGTGGTGGGAGTATGTGATAGGGTGTAAGAAAGTAAACTCTAGACTGATATGGGTAAAACTGAAAGTGGATGGAGAGAGATGGGTAATTATTGATGCCTATGCACCTTGGGCATGAGAAAAAAGATCATGAGAGGCAAGTGTTTTGGGAGCAGCTGAGTGAGTGTATTGGCAGTTTCGATGCATAAGAACGGGTTATAGTGATAGGTGATTTGAATGCAAAGGTTAAGGCAGTTGAAGGAATAACTGGTGTACATGGGGTGTTCAGTCTTGTAGATTTGTGTGCTGAAAACGGTCTGGTAATTGGGAATACTTTGTTTACAAAGAGAGATATACATAAGTATACATATGTAAATAGGAGAGATGGCCAGAGAGCGTTATCGGATTACGTGTTAATTGATAGGCGTGTGAAAGAGAGACTTTTGGATAGTAATGTGCTGAGAGGTGCAACTAGAGGGATGTCTGATCATTATCTAGTGGAGGCGAAGGTGAAGATTTGTAGAGGTTTTCAGAAGAGAAGAGAGAATGTTGAGATAAAGAGAGTGGTGAGAGTAAGTGAGCTTGGGAAGGAGACTTGTGTGAGGAAGTACCAGGAGAGACTGAGTGCAGAATGGAAAAAGGTGAGAGCAAAGGATGTAAGGGGAGTGGAGAAAGAATGGGATGTATTTAGGGAAGTAGTGATGGCTTGCGCAAAAGATGCTTGTAGCATGAGAAGCATGGGAGGTGGGCAGATTAGAAAGGGTAGTGAGTGGTGGGTTGAAGAAGTAAGGTTATTAGTGAAAGAGAAGAGAGAGGCTTTTAGTCGAGTTTTGCAGGGAAATAATGCAAATGACTGGGAGATGTATAAAAGAAAGAGGCAGGAGGTCAAGCGAAAGGTGCAAGAGGTGAAAAAGAGGGCAAATGAGAGTTGGGGTGAGAGAGTATCATTAGATTTTAAGGAGAATAAAAAGATGTTTTGGAAGGAGGTAAATAAAGTGCGTAAGACAATGTAGCAAATGGGAACATCGGTGAAGGGGGCTAATGGGGAGGTGATAACAAGTAGTGGTGATGTGAGGAGGTGGAATAAGTATTTTGAAGGTTTGTTGAATGTGTTAGATGATAGAGTGGCAGATATAAGGTGTTTTGGACGTGGTGGTAGTCGAAGTGAGAGGGTTAAGGAGAATGATTTGGTAAACAGAGAAGAGGTAGTGAAAGCTTTGTGGAAGATGAAAGCCGGCAAGACAGCGGGTTTGGATGGTTTTGCAGTGGAATTTATTAAGAAAGGGGGTGACTGTGTTGTTGACTGGTTGGTAAGGATATTTAATGTATGTATGACTCATGCCTGAGGATTGGCAGAATGCATGAATAATGCCAAAGGGGATAAAGGTGAGTGCTCAATTTACAAAAGTATACGTTTGTTGAGTATTCCTGGGAAATTACATGGGAGGGTATTGATTGAGAGGGTGAAAGCATGTACAGAGCATCACATTGGGGAAGAGCAGTGTGGTTTCAGAAGTGGTAGAGGATGTGTGGATCAGGTACTTGCTTTGAAGAATGCATGTGAGAAATCCTTAGAAAGCAAATGGATTTGTATGTAGCATTTATGGATCTAGAGAAGGCATATGAAAGTAATAAGAATATATGGTGTGGGAGGCAAGTTGATAGAAGCAGTGAAAAGTTTTTATCGAGGATGTAAGGCATGTGTGCGAGTGGGAAGAGAGGAAAGTGATTGGTTCTCAGTAAATGTCAGTTTGCAGCAGGGGAGTGTGAGGTCTCCATGGTTGTTTAATTTGTTTATGGATGGGGTTTTTAGCGAGGTGAATGCAAGAGTTTTGGAGAGAGGGGCAAGTATGTAGTCTGTTATGGATGAGTGGGCTTGGGAAGTGAGTCAGTTGTTGTTCGCTGATGATACAGCGCTGGTGGCTGATTCGGGTGAGAAAGTGCAGAGACTGAGTTTGGTAAAGTGTGTTAGAGAAGAAATCTGAGAGTAAATGTGAATAAGAGCAAGGTTATTAGGTACAATAGTGATGAGTGACAAGTCAATTGGGAGGTAAGTTTGAATGGGGAAAAACTGGAGGAAGTAAAGTATTTTAGATATCTGGGAGTGGATTTGGCAGCGGATGGAACAATGGAAGCGGAAGTGAATCATAGGGTGGGGGAGGGGGCGAAAGTTCTGGGAGCATTGAAAAATATGTGGAAGGCGAGAACATTATCTCGGAGAGCAAAAATGGGTATGTTTGAAGGAATAGTGGTTCCAACAATGTTATATGGTTGCAAGGCGTGGGCTATAGATAGAGTTGTGCAGAGGAGGGTGGATGCATTGGAAATGAGATGTTTAAGGACAATATATGTTGTGAGGTGGTTTGATCGAGTAAGTAATGAAAGGGTAAGAGAGATGTGTGGTAATAAAAGGAGTGTTGTTGAGAGAGCAGAAGAGGGTGTTTTGAAATGGTTTGGTCACATGGAGAGAATGAGTGAGGAGAGATTGACAAAGAGGATGTATGTGTCAGAGGTGGAGGGAACGAGAAGTGGGAGACCAAATTGGAGGTGGAAAGATGGAGTGAAAAAGATTTTGAGTGATCAAGGCCTGAACATGCAGGAGGGTGAAAGGCTTGCAAGGAATAGAGTGAATTGGAACGATGTGGTATACCGGGGTCGAGGGTGCTGTCAATGGATTGAACCAGGGCATGTGAAGTGTCTAGGGTAAACCATGGAAAGTTTTTGTTCGGCATGGATGTGGAAAGGGAGCTGTGGTTTTCGGTGCATTATACATGATAACTGGAGACTGTGTGTGAACGAATGTGGCCTCTGTTGTCTTTTCCTAGCGCTACCTCGCGCACATGCAGGGGAGGGGGTTTTCATTTCATGTGTGGCGGGGTGGCGACGAGAATGAATAAAGGCAGCAAGTATGAATTATGTACATGTGTATATATGTATATGTCTGTGTATGTATATGCATACGTTGAAATGTATAGGTGTGTATATGTGCATGTGTGGACGTGTATGTATATACATGTGTATGTGGGTGGGTTGGGCCATTCTTTCGTCTGTTTCCTTGCGCTACCTCGCTGACGCGGGAGACAGCGACCAAGTATAATAAGTATAATGATAATCACTGTGCTGTTTTTTCTTCGTGGTCTCGTTAAATCTTGGATATTTTATAATGGTAATATTTCTCTACATCTCATTAGTCTGTGCATGTGCATCTAAAGATCACTGAGAGTCTTATTTTTATGCCTATTATATTCTACATTGTTTCTTCACTTTTTATTTTTTTTCATTGTTTCCTCATACCATGTAGAGGACATATTGCACTTTTTACCCCATAGTGATTGAACATTCTGGTTTCTGAAATATTGCTGTTGTTCCTTGTTTCAGGAAAACTTGTAATTGCTTTATCATCACTTCATGTTATATACATTTTAAGGACACTGGGTGGAAGGCATTATTCCAAGTTATGTACTCTTTCAGATACCAGGAGAGACTTCTAATGAAATTCCTCCACCTTTATTGGTGGTAGAGAATTACCACTGCATTGGTATTTGCGAAGGGGGTGGTACACCTAATGTACATTGGGTTAGCAGGACACAATTAGATGTAGTGAGCAGCTGAGTACCTTCCTTGACCTCATAAGCTACAGCAGCTACTGCTACATCTGGCACTGCTGCATACACATGTTAGGACAAGTCACTTCACATACTTGACATTAAGACAGGTATGCCAAAAGAAAATTTAAGAGGGTTAAAAAATGCTGTTACTTGGCCGTGGGAGAACAGTATTGTATTGAAGTATTTGATTGCACATTGTATGTGGATATAACTGAAACAAATAAAAAAAAAAACCTATACTTGAAAGGGTAATTATGATCTACTTGAAAAAAACTATAGAAATTGATTAAGCACATTAATTTGTGCAGATTTGATGATTCCTCCCCAAACATCTTCTACAACTATAGAATTGATTAACCACAACAATTGTTTGTGCAGATTTGATGTACCTTCGCAAACATCTTTTTCAACTATAGAACTGATTAACCACAACAATTATTTGTGCAGAGTTGATGATTTGTTTCCAAATATCTTCATTTATAAGATTTTTCCATACAGTAGCATTAAAAGATTAGATATAGATGGGTATTAATACTTATTATTGTAGATCAGTAAGGATTTTTTTTTCTGAACACCAAAGCCAATTTAAACTTTACTGAGGATAAATGCATCCTTTGGATAATTGAAGGCTTTTTGTTAAGGTGGGTTTAAGTGCTGAATCACATGTAAAATTTTCTTGACATATATGGAATACATCTCTTGTATTGGCCACCATCATCACTGACCGACTCAAACCAGCATTGACCAGTCATCTTGCACCATAAGACCGTAAGCAGAAGTCTGCTGAGATGATGTTGCTTATCAGCAGATGGCAGCAGGTTACATGATCCAATTGTTGTCCTGTCTCATAGCATATAATCCATTTAAGTACTTTGATCCTAAACAACTACCAACCCACACATACTGGCTACTTATGTAAGCGGTGTTATTGGACTTCACCTGCTTGAGGTTACACCACAAGTGAAAGGTTGTCTTTTGCAAGGCTGTGTCATTAGGAGTATATCCTCATGAAAGAACTTACTACAAAGGACTCTATATTTCCTTGCTATGGAAGTAGTGCATCTTTGGGCTGCAGGAGCCTTTTTAGGAAGGTCCTGGGTAACACCATGAATCTTTAATAGAACTGGTCCTACGGTAATTATAAAGAAACTTTTGTATGCAACTTTTCTTAAACATTGCATAATATTCCCAGCGACCAGTCCTCCTACATTACATACCTGAAAGCTTCTTACTATTTTCATTTATAACAGGGACCTTATGACCTTGATTATACCCTCTTTTTCCACATAACTCAGCTTTACATTCATATCCATAGCAATAAAATTTGATCCTTTGCATGAGAACTGTGAAAGCACTTACTCATTTCTCCTAAAATGTATTCCTATCTTTTTCAGTCCTATTATCTTGTGATACATGGGTACCAACGGTCATTCACCTCATTTTCTGCTTTAAAAACAAAGAAACACAAAGGAATTCTAACAGCAACAGCCCACTCAGTTTTTTCGAGGCTGTTTGTGTTAGAGGAAGAGATATGAAGCTCACTGATCAGTGTAAAAGTAGAAAGACATACAAATTGAAGTAAAAAATACTGTGAACTTTTCATGTAGCTAGGAGGCTCAAATGATGTCAGTTGTTGATTTCAGTGGAAATACTTATCAAATCTATTTTTAAACATATCTGTAGTATTACTTTCAAACAGTCTAATTGGTAAATCATTTCGCATATCAATAATCCTGTTGAAAAAAGTAGCTTTTTCTTCATTGGGGGTGAAATGCTTGCCCACGAGTCTGTAACCATTACTATCAGTGAAATCAACTGACATGCAACCAAGATGAGGAGGAAGGAGATATAGATAGTATGTGTGAGGAAAGGAACCAGAATGTTTTGACTTTGGCTTTTAAGTGAAACAAATTTCAAGGGTAAAGGAGATGAATTGAGTAAAGTCTGGTTCGTGAGAAGGCAAACACTAAGGAAGGGGGAGCACTTTTGCTGAAGCAGTTGTTGTAAGAATGGGTGAAACTTGTAAGGATTTGAGCTCCAGACCAATGTGGGTTAAAAAGGTGGATTGCAAGAGATGGGTGATAACATACAAATAGGGTTGTCGGTGAAGAGAGCAATGGGGAAAGTGGTAACAGGAAGTAATGAAGTGAGGAGATGGAGTGAGTATTTTGAAGGACTGCTGTATGTGTTTGATAAAAGGGTGGCAGATGTAGGGTGTTTTGGTGGGGATGGTATGCAAAGTGAGAGACTTAGAGAGTATTTTGGTGAAAAGAGATGAGGTGGTGAAAGCCTTGTGTAGGATGAAATGTCGTATCCTGGCTGGAGTGGATGGCATTGCTTTTGAGTTTAATTAGAAAGTGGGTGACTGTGTTGTTGATTGGTTAGTTTGGATTTTCATTGTATGTATGGATCATGGTGATGTGCCTGATGATTGGCAGAATGCATGTATATTGCCATTAATAAAGGTACAAGGAATAAATGTGAGTGTTCAAACTACAGAGTGTACCAGAATAAATGTTTGTTCAAAAGAGTGTACCAGTTAAGGGGTATGGGAGGGGAGGGTGATGACTGAGAGAGTGAAGGCACGTACAGAGCACTAGACAGAAGAACAGTATGGTTTTAGAAATGCTAGAGGATGTGTGGATCAGGTGTTTGCCTAGAAGTATGTGTATGAGAAATAGTTAGAGAAACTGATGGATTTGTTTGTGGATATGGAGAAAGCATATGACAGGGTTGATAGAGATGCCTTGTGAAAGGTCTTGAGAATATATGGTGTAAGAAGAAAGCAGCTAGAAGCAGCGAGAAGCATATGAACAAATAGGAAGAGCAGAGAGTGAATGGTTTCAAGTGAAGGTTGGTCTTCTGCAGGGGTGTGTGATGTCACCATGGTTGTTTAATTTGTTAATGGAAGGGTTTGGTGAGGGAGGTAATGCAAGAGTCTTGGAGTGAGGGATGAGTATGCAGTCTGTATGGGATGAGAAAGCCTGGGAAGTGTCAATTGTTGTTTGCTGATGGTACAACACGTGGCAGATTTTAGTGTGTAACTGCAAAATTTGGTGACCAAGTTTAGAAGAGTTTGTGAAAAAAAGTAGAGAGTAAATATGAATAAAAGCAAGGTTATAAGTTCTAGCAGGGATAAGGGACAGGTTAGTAGGGGTATGAGTCTAAAGAGAGAAAACTTAGAGGAAGTGAAGTGTTTTAGATACTTGGGAGTGGATATGGCAGGAAACAGAACCGTGGGAGCTGAAGTGAGCCACAGGGTGGGTGTTGGGGCAAAGATTTTAGGTGCACTGGGGAATGTTTGGAAAGAGAGGTCACTGTCTTTATGGCAAATATGGATGTGTCTGTATAATAGTCCAGTACGTGCTATATGGATGTGAGGTACGGGCTTTAGATATAAATGTAGAGGATGGGATGAATGTGCTGGAAATAGAATGTTTGAGGACAGCATGTGGTGTTAGGGGGGTTGATTGGATAAGAAATGGTTGGGTAAGAGAGTGGTGCAGTGCTAAGAGGAGTATTTATTTGAAGGTTGATGAGGACATGCTGGAATGGTTTGGACAGAGGGAGAGAATGAGTGAGGAAAGCATGACTGAGAGGATACGCATGGAGGGAACAAGGAAAAGGGGGAAACCAAGAAGGAGTTGGAGGGATGGAGTGAAAGATGCTTAGAAAGCTTGGGGTCTGAATATATTGGAGGGTGGTGTGCAAGGGATCGGTGAATTGGAGCAATGTGGTTTATAGGGAACAACATGCTATCAGTGGGCTGAACCAAGGCATATGAAGTGGTTAAGGGAAACCACAGAAAGGGGAGTGGGGTCTGGTTGTGGATAGGTAGCTTTGGTATAGTGCATTGCACATGACAGCTAGAGAGTGTATATGAACAGATGTGAACATTTCTTCCTCAGTCTTTGGTGCTACTTCACTGATGTGGGAAATGGTGAATACGTATGAAAGAAAAGATTTTGTACACATGTTGGCCATTTCATAAGTTAGTGAAGTAGCAGCAGGAACAGGAGTACTACTGCTTAGGTTTCTGGAGGGATAGTGGCAGTGTTTGTTATGAACCCTCATTTCAGGCCCAGTTCACTGTCTTTCTTTCATTTACCTCATCCATGTGGGTTGCTGGCATTCACCCTCTTTTTCTCATGCTCAACACTTAACAGCACATAACTCACACATATCCATTTCATTTCTATTTTCTGTTTCATTATTTATCATTGTCGTCTGCATTAGTGAGGTAGTGCCAAGAAGAGACGAAGAAAGGCCACATCTGCCTGCATCCATTCTCTAGCAGCAGAACCACAGCTCCCTCTCCACATCCAGGCCCCACTGACCTTTCCATTGCATACCCCGGATTGCTTCACATGCCCTGGTTCAGTCAATTGGCAGCACATCAAACCCAGTGTACCTCATCATTCCCACTCACACTATTCTTTGCACACCCTCCACCCTCCTGCATGTTCAGGCCCCAATTGCTCAAAATCTTTTTAACTCCATCCTTACATATACATATATATCCTCTTTGCCAACCTTTGCTCACTCATTCTTTTTATATACTTTTCAGTATTTCAAAATATAGCAGTACAACCACTTAACAAGTCTCTGCCACTGATTCACAGTGGTGCCACCAGTCAGGAAAGGTTGGGTGGATCCCAGGCCCACTTGACTTCCATCATGTGACTTGGATGCACCCGACCTCCATAGCTGCAGCTCCTTGACCTGGTTCCCTTCAGCTGCGTACAACTCTTCGACAGTTTGTCTTGCTGTCCCAATGTTTTGTTCTCTTCACGTCCATTCACTGAGATCCTCTATGTATGGGATTTAACTTTACATCAAAAGGATTGCTTAGCTTCCATCCAATATGATCATGGTGGAGCCTTACCCTTTTCTTTTTGTTACCTAAATATTATTGAACAATTTGCTGAATTCCCCTACCTAGTTACCGATCATTGCAACTGCTCTTCTAACACACTTGATCTCTTTATAACTGATTCCTCCCACTACTCATGCACCATATCTGCCCCAGTAGGGCTATCTGACCAGTCATATTTCTGATCATTCTAATTGGGTACACCCATTCTCTGTCCTCACCTCGAAATGTCTGCTTTGGCAGAGCTCAAATGTTGTCCCTGCACAGCTTCTGTATTGACTTTTCCTGGGATGGGTACTGCTTCTTTAGTTGGGATGCTTCGTATTGTGCTAAACGTATAGCAGAGGTTATCTTGGCTGGGATGGAGGCATACATCCCATCTTCTAAATCTTATTCTCCTCAGTCATGGTTTGATCACAAAAAGTTATGTATGCCGTCTGCTTTAACCATGTCTTAAGTCAGTCTTTTCCATTAATCCACAACTCTTGTATAATCAAAGTATTTCTTTACATCTTGATTTACAAGTTTCTTAATTTTATGTTATGTCCTTTAGTCGTTCTATCCCTACATCTCTGAAAGAACTGTCTGCTATCCACTTAATCAGTCTTTTTATAAAATCTTAATGGTTATGATCAGGTTACCTCTCAGTGTTTCTTTTCCAATGTCAGTAAAGTTAGAGCCTCCAGCCTTTCCTTGTAGCTTAGCTTTCTTAATTCTGGTACCATCTCCTCTGTACCTTCTGTATGAGCTCTTTGTGATTCTTTAGGTGCAGTGACCAAATATAAGAAGCTTATTCTACTTTTGGCCTTATATAGGGTATGAACAGTTCGTTACATATTTTCTTACCCATATTTGTCAGCAGAAAGTTTGTCCCCCTTAAGTATTCTCCTTTTCTGGGGCTCTGGCTGCTGGTTAGGTACTTCCCAAGTACTCCATGCAAACAGAATCCTACAGCTTATTTCCTGTTTGTCATTAATCATATTGAGGCCATCTTTTGCCTTGTCCCATCTTCATTAGGTTGCATTTGCTCGAGTTGAATTTCAGCAACAATGTTTCAGACTATCTTTGGAGTCTTTTTCGGTCCCCTTGTAAGCTAATGCAATTTTACTCTCTTTTCACGTCTTTCATAATGTTTGCATCTCCTGCCAACATATTCAGGTAGGATTCCATATCTTCAGGCAAGTCATTGATATAGATCAAGAAGAGTAATAGTCCCAGAACCAAACCCTTTGGCACTCCAATGATCACCTTAACTCATTTAGAAAAGGCTTCTTTAACATGCATCCTTTATTCCCTCCCACTTATATAATCTTCTATCATTCATAGGAATTTCACCCATTATTCCTGCTTGATGATCCACCATCTTAATCAGCCTCTTATATGGTATAGCATCACATGCCTTCTGGCATACACACAGTCATTCCACCCTGCCTTCCCGATTGTACAGGACTGAGCTCATTCTCTCATAAAATTCTATGAGGTTAGTTACACATGAACTTCTCTCCTTAACACCATGCTGTCTCTCACTTAGGAAGCATCCCCACCAACGAAAATCATCCACTTGTTTTCTTATGATATTTTCCAGCAGTAGCAGGTGGCTCCCGCTGCTGCTGCTGTTCTGTAGTGGTGATATGTGGCAGGCAGCCACTCATCGGGGAGGTACTACCACCTGGGTTTTGGGAGGGATAGTGGCAGTAGCGAATGAGGTAGCACTTGTTACTTAACCTTTTCAGTCCAGATAGCTCTTAATTTCCCTTGCTTCAACCACTTTGTGGGTTGCTGGCATCCAGCCTCATTACACTCGTTTACTCGTACACAATACTTGACACCACATACTTCATCCACTTCCTTATCTCTCCTTCTGTTTTTTCTTACTCTGCAGACTATGATTCATAGGAGTTCAATCACCACTACTCTCTCTGGTACCAATTCAGAGCAGTGCCAACAGTTGAGAAGGCCCACTTGACTGTCATCATGTGCTTGGGATTCATCACACTTCCATAACTACAGCTCCTAGACCTGGCTCGCTTTGTATCCATTTCTGCAACATTCACAGCCTTAATTCTAACTTCCTCTCTGTTAAATATTATCTTATTACCTCCTCCTCTGCTCTTTTATTTCTCCCTGAAATCCTGCTGTCCAAGGCTTCTTCTCTACAGCATTAGATCTTTAGCTATAATTTCCATCGTCGTTTCTACTGCGAGGGTGGAGTTCATGTTTACGGAAATACAAAAACGCCCATTAGTTGTTATGATGATCTTGAATCTCTTGACTTTGATGCCATCTGACTCAAAATCTATCTGCCCTCTGTTACCTTGCTTTCATGTTTAATATATTTCCCTCCCAATTCCTCGCAACTATTCAACTTCTTGCCATGAAACGCAACTCTCTTCTCATGCACACACTGAGATCCTGCACATAGGGTATTTCAGTGTCCATCACAAAGATTATGTATGGCTCAGACTCCTCCATTGCTCTCATTTTTGTTGTACAAAATCTTTGAAACTGTCCTAAGCCCTAACTTTCTCAAACACTTAGAATCCCACTCCTTTATGTCAAAGCATAGATATGGATTTTGCAATGCTAGGTCTACTGGTGGCATGTACTGGTGGCGTGTGACTCACCTCTGTTCCTCCTCTCTTAGGGATTTTGGTGGTAGAACTTTTGTTGTAGCTCTCAACATCATAGCATTTGATGGTGTGGTATGAATCATAGTTTCCTAAAGTACCTTCCTTTACTTACACTGCTTCTCTTTGTCGTCAAATATGTCATTTCCTCTCAGGCTGCTTCATCATCACCACAGTAGTTGTCAGTGGAGTGACTTCCTACTCTAATCCTATCAGTAGCAGTGTTCGTCTGGGTTCTTTCCTTACAACTACTCTCTTTCTTCTCTCAAGAAATGATCTCTTTTGCTTTCAACCCTATTCACAGCTTATACTGATGATTCAACTTTACATACTTCTCATTTTTCCTCTCCTCCCTTTAATACTTTCAATTTCTTATACTGATCATGTTTCCTCTCTCAGTTTGGACCTGTACAGCATTTTGGATTGGGGAAACAGTAGCCTTGTAAAATTTGAAAGTGCTAAAATGTAATTTCTCCCTATATTTCTTTCATAGAACTAGTTGCTTTCTTTGGTTCAATTTCAAAACACCCCAGTTCAGTTCAGTAACTGTTAGGCAATGCCATATCCTCTACTCTTTCCTGGAAACTCCACTTAATCAACATCGCAAAATTTCCTCCTCAGAATCTGGGATTATCATATAGATACCATGATAATTTTTCTTGTGAGCAGCTGTTTCACATTTACAGGGGTTTTATTTACTCAATTATGGAGAGGGTCATCCTCCATCTCTCCATTAACCAGAGTGAAGTCAGAAGCTTTCCATCACATTAATTCTCCTGTCATCACTTCTCTTTAACCTTACCTCTCTGTATGCTGCTATGTTGCAGTTCTTTCTCTATTATGTAGCTATCATTTTGACCATTGTTCACATGACCTGTTTGCATGTGTCCACCAAGATTTGGAGCTGTGGCACACATTTGGCTGCTGCTTCCCATAGCTTCTTTGTAGAGACTGGCCACTTGAAGATTGGCTATTATGATGCCTCCTTCCCTCGAACAGTAAAATATGGAATTTTCTTCCTTTTGTTTTTCCTCTTGATATAACTTAACTTCTCTTAAGAGTCAGATTTACAAACACTTGCAGAGCCCTGATGGCTTTCTTGATTCTTTCTCAGTAACTTTTTCTTTCACCTGAGATGGGCTTGTTTAGGACATGTTATTTGCTTGTGCCATGTTGTTAAAATAAATCGTTGGTAAACCTGGTCTGTTGTTCAACGCCTTTTCCTGGTCTTCTTTCTCATATATAGTTATAGTGTTTGCCCTTTTCCATACACTTTCCATTCCCTTTGCACTATGGCTCCCAACAGTGACATCCTAAGCAGTGATTTAAGTGGGTTATTTAATGTATCTGTACGGATCTTTAGCACATGTGATGAACTTTTATAAGGACTACAATTCTTGTATTAATCGAGACCTTTTGATGTTCTGACAATCTTATTTAGGTATCTCTGATTTCCAAAGCCTCCTCCTCATTCCATTTCATTGGTGTTGGGACTATAGAGTGTCTTCCATTGTGAAAACACTTTCGAACATGTTCAGTTTCTCACATATCTTTATATCATCCTCTACAAGTTTTCCTGCTGAATCCCTTAGTCAGATTAGCTGCTCCCTAACTGACAGCTGACTCATGATGTATGTTTTGAAAAGTTTTGTATTTTCACCTGACTTGTCCAGAGTATTATATTCAAGGTTTCTTTGTTCCTCTTTTCTCATCTTGCTATAGTCATTCTGTTCTCTTTTATATCTTGCAAATGCTGGCTGGCTGGAATGCCATCTATATTTTTGCCTTGACACATTTTGAAGGATCTGTGCTTCAGTAGCTTTTATCAAACTATTTCTTCCTCTTTCTTATTGTTCCTTCTGTATTAGAGGCTTGGGGGTACCCATACCTCTTATTTCTTTATTTATTTTTATTCATTATACTTTGTCGCTGTCTCCCGCATTAGCAAGGTAGCGCAAGGGAACAGTTGAAAGAATGGCCCAACCTACCCACATACACACACGCACATATACATACCTATACATCTCAACGTATACATATATTTATACACACTCAGACATATACATATATACACATGTACATAATTCATACTCTCTGCCCTTATTCATTCCTGTCGCCACCCTGCCACACATGAAATGACAGCCCCCTCCCCCCGCATGTGCGCAAGGTAGCGCTAGGAAAAGACAACAAAGGCCACATTCGTTCACACTCAGTCTCTAGCTGTCATGTATAATGCACTGAAACCACAGCTCCCTTTCCACATCCAGGCCCCACAAGACTTTCCGTGGTTTACCCCAGATGCTTCACATGCCCTGGTTCAATCCATTGACAGCACGTCGACCCCGGTATACCACATCGTTCCAATTCACTCTATCCCTTGCAAGCCTTTCACCCTCCTGCATGCTCAGGCCCCGATCGCTCAAAATCTTTTTCACTCCATCTTTCCACCTCCAATTCGGTCTCCCACTTCTCCTCCGTTCCCTCCACCTCTGATACATATATCCTCTTTGTCAATCTTTTCTCACTCATTCTCTCCATGTGACCAAACCATTTCAAAACACCCTCTTCTGCTCTTTCAACCACACTCTTTTTATTACCACACATCTCTCTTACCCTTTCATTGCTTACTCAATCAAACCACCTCACACCACATATTGTCCTCAAACATCTCATTTCCAGCACATCCATCCTCCTCTGCACAACTCTATCTATAGCCCACGCCTCGCAACCATAGAACATTGTTGGAACCACTATTCCTTCAAACATATCCATTTTTGCTTTCCAAGATAACGTTCTCGACTTCCACACATTTTCCAACGCTCCCAGAACCTTCACCCCCTCCCCCACCTTATGATTCACTTCCGCTTTCGTGGTTCCATTCGCTGCCAAATCCACTCCCAGATATCTAAAACACTTCACTTCCTCCAGTTTTTCTCCATTCAAACTTACCTCCCAACTGACTTTTCCTTCACCCCTACTGTACCTAATAACCTTGCTCTTATTCACCATACCTCTACTTCACTATAAATTTCACAGAGCCTCTTAACACATATCCCTGGTTCCTGGCTAATGAATTCCATTTCCTAGTCTACTTTACTGTAGAAGTTAAGGTTTGCATAGTTTTTGTGATTACATCTTTATTTCCTGTCTTCCCCATACTGTTTTAATGTCCTTACTACTTATTCAAACTTGAGCGTTACATGATCACTTTTTCCAAATGATTATCACATATAATTTGCTCACTATCCATGCTGCTAGTATGAGTAAAGATAAGATCTATTAATGATGGTTTATCAGTCCCTCTCATCCAAGTGTGCTCTGAGACATGTCAGTGTTGGTAATTTTCCTGTGTACACTTATAGAATTGCATCTTTATGACTCCCAAATACCATGAGAATCCAAATTCCCTCAGTCTTTCTCTTTTCAACTGAAATCCCCATTATCCATGTTTTCCCATTTCTAAGAAGTGTTTCACTGTTCATATACCATCCTGATTGGTCCTTCATTGTTATGATTGTATATTTGTTTTGGTTTGTTACATTTCTTTGGAGAATTATATATTAATAACACTACTATGCTTTTCTTCACTACAGTTACTGAGAAGGTTATGTTCCTGACCAAATCTTCCAGGTGTAACTCTTATGGATGGGTTATACCATACCTGAAACAACTTTGATTAACACCAAGATACAGTACCACACTCTGTCTCAACATGAATTAGATAATATTCATTGAAATACAGGAAATGGTCCCATACTGAAACATAGTGATGGTGATTTAGGTACTGCAGGAGTGTGATGGGGTGGACTGTCATTTACTGGGAGGAAGAGTGAGTGGCTCTAAAGTTATCTGGATCACCTCTGTATTATGTGACACTCCAAAAACTGCCATATCACAGGTAATGCAGACACTGTCTATTAGAATAACATTGATAAAAGTAGCAGTGAGGGAGACCCATAGACTTGGTTATAACCATGAGTTTCTGGCCAGTATCAAACCTCATAAACAACTTTAACTTCAAGACTGACAGTCTTACATACTATACTCCCATAATTAATTACCTTAGATGATCCTTCCAGACACACTGGAATGCCTACACACTCTGAATGATCAGGCAGAAGTGAACACAAACTAATTATTTTTTCCAGCTGATGGGACACAAATCGAATGATGTTTTGCTGACATAATTAAGATATGCATGATAATAATTTTATAAATACTCATTATCAAACTGGGGTGAAGTACTTTATTCTTAATGTGAATCACCTTTGTCATCCTCTTTGACACTATTATTACCAACACTTCTGCCACCCCCTTGTCACCAACTCTACAGTTAATACCACCACCATCTTCCACAACCTCTGCAACCAGCTGTTCCTTCCATTATGCAACCACTTTTGCCACCAACTCTCCAATCATTTGTCTCAGCACCACTACTACAACTCTTATCACTTCATTTGTATATGTGCCTCCTTCTCTTGCCACAAATACTACCATCATCCTTGCTACCACTTCTGCCACCCATCGCCAGCAACTCTGCCAGTCCTTGGCAACAGCACTCCCACCATCCCTTCTGTACCCATCACCTTAGCCACCTCTGCTACCATCATAGGCTACATCTGTGTGCCACAGCTTATGTTATCCCCTCTGCCACCTTATTTGGCATCTACTTTGCTACCTCATGTAACTGCCACTTCGTCACCACTTCTGCATTCGTCTTTACCATCACTTTTGCCATTACTTCTGCCATTATCCTTGTTACCACCACTACCACTTCTGTAATAACTTGTGCCACCACTTTGGCCACCTCCTCAGCAGCCATCTCACCTTCCCACTTTGCAGCCTCTACTACCACCATTACAGCCAATAATATAACTGCAGTTGTCATCACCACTGCCACAATCTCCACCTCCACTTTACAATCTTTGCCACCACCAACTCTGCCATCATCTTTGTCACCATCATTACCACTACCTATTCCAACTCCTCCACCACCTGAGGCATCATCTTTACCACTACCATCACCTTTGCAGCCACTTATGCCACTACCTCTGCCATTCCCCTTTTCATTAGCACTATTACCATCTCTTTCCAACCACTACCACAGCACCACCTTATATGATGACCTTGGCACCATTTTTGCCACATTTTGCCTATTTACCACTACTTCTGCCAACCCCTTTGCCACCATCACTACTACCACCTCTACAACCACCTCTGCCAACCCCTTTGTCACCACCACTTCCACCACCCTTGATGTTTCCTCCACTATCTCTACCAGCACACAAGTTCAGTTGTTAGCCCCTGTCTGATATACTACAGTCATATAAGTTCGTATGCTGACGCATGCTGACGCATGCTGATGAAGCACTTCAGAATCTCAACAAACGTAGTTTACCCAGACCTACATTTCATTTCTCAGTGAACATCTTGACCAGAGATTACTTATGTTTATTAATATCACTGATTGATGTTCCTGGACTCCACCTGATCGAGGTTATGCTGCGAATGAAGTCACCCTTGGTAAGGTTGTATTACTGAGAACACAGTGTCATCAAAGAACATCTTACTCCAAAGGAGTCTGCATTTCCCTTCAACTGGAAGTAGTGCAGCCTTGGGCTGCAGAGACCTTTAGAAAGGGCCAAGGTAACACCAGTACTCTAGAAATTGGTCCTGGAGTAATAATAAATGAAATATCATTAAGATTTATTCATCTGTGTGTCATGCAAACTTCACACTCCGTTACATACTCACTGTTGTTTGTAGCTTTCATGTTTAATTTGCTTTATCATTTTTAGGTGAGGTTAGCTTCCTCCACGTCAGGTGCAAGTTCAAGCTTCCCAGTTATTTGCTCAGGAGAGTTCCATTATGGTGCTGACTGTTGATGCAACACTTACAGTTGGGGATCTGTCAAGAAAGAAGAGGATTCTATCAGAATCTATAAAACATTGGGGTAAGGTTTATTTCCACTGATTTATCAGCTGTTAAAACTTTGTCATTAGTTTCTTTCTTTATTTGGTAAACTAGGTGTCGTTCCATTGCTCTTCCTCCCAGAAATGTATTGGGATTATTTCCAATCAATTTGGTACCAGTATATGAAATATATTACCAATATACATTGCATCTTCCCTTTAATATTATTGAAAGTATATGATAGTGAAATACACTATTGTGTACAGGTCAGCAGCCTTGGGTAGGGCAGATTTCAGATTTTGTAATTGGTCATAGTATAGATATAATCATTGCCAAAGTGACCTGATAGCAGACTGAATAGATTACAGCTTTAACTGTGGACTTTTATTTTGCCTATGTGTAATTCCTTAGAAGTTTTAGATAACATGACTACTTATTATGTGTAGTGAACTACACATAGTGTTTGCATCTCCAGTTACCTCATTGCACTTTATTTGGAGGTGGTTTTGAACTTGTCGGGCCTCATCTCTTGGACATTCTCTGCTGACTTATAGTTATTATGTGTAGTGAACTACACATAATGTTTGCATCTGTAGTTACCTCATTGCACTTTATTTGGAGGTAGTTTTGAACTTGTCGGGCCTAATCTCTTGGACAGTCTGTGCTGACTTACAACTCCTTAATTTTGTGTATGATGTCTGCACTAATCATGGCTTCAGTCATTTTATTCCATTTTTTCTGTTACACTTATGTTGTGAAAGTACTTCTTAGCATCTTCTGAACAAGTTTCTTGCTTAATTTCATGTTATTCCTCTTGTATTTTATCCTTCCTTGTATTCTAACTATCTAAAAGGGGAAACAGAAGAAGGAGTCACGCGGGGAGTGCTCATCCTCCTCGATGGCTCAGATTGAGGTGTCTAAATGTGTGTGGATGTAACCAAGATGAGAAAAAAGGAGAGATAGGTACTATGTTTGAGGAAAGGAGCCTGGATATTTTGGCTCTGAGTGAAACAAAGCTCAAGGGTAAAGGGGAAGAGTGGTTTGGGAATGTCTTGGGAGTAAAGTCAGGGGTTAGTGACAGGACAAGAGCAAGGGAAGGAGTAGCACTACTCCCGAAACAGGAGTGGTGGGAGTATGTGACAGAGTGTAAGAAAGTAAACTCTACATTGATAGGGATAAAACTGAAAGTTGATAGAGAAAAATGGGTGATTATTGGTGCATATGCACCTGGGCATGAGAAGAAAGATCATGAGACGCAAGTGTTTTGGGAGCAACTGAATGAGTGTGTTAGTGGTTATGATGCACGAGACCGGGTTATAGTGATGGGTGATTTGAATGCAAAGGTGAGTAATGTGGCAGTTGAGGGAATAATTGGTATACATGGGGTGTTCAGTGTTGTAAATGGAAATGGTGAAGAGCTTGTAGATTTATGTGCTGAAAAAGGACTGGTGATTGGGAATACCTGGTTTAAAAAGAGAGATATACATAAGTATACATATATAAGTAGGAGAGATGGCCAGAGAGCGTTATTGGATTACGAGTTAATTGATAGGCGGGCGAAAGAGAGACTTTTGGATGTTAATGTGCTGAGAGGTGCAACTGGAGGGATGTCTGATCATTATCTTGTGGAGGCGAAGGTGAAGATGTGTAGAGGTTTTCAGAAAAGAAGAGAGAATGTTGGGATGAAGAGAGTGGTGAAAATAAGAGAACTTGGGAAGGGGACTTGTGTGAGGAAGTACCAGGAGAGACTGAGTACAGAATGGAAAAAGGTGAGAACAAAGGACATAAGGGGAGTGGGGGAGGAATGGGATGTATTTAGGGAAGCAGTGATGGCTTGCGAAAAAGATGCTTGTGGCATGAGAAGCGTGTTAGGTGGGCAGATTAGAAAGGGTAGTGAGTGGTGGGATGAAGAAGTAAGATTATTAGTGAAAGAGAAGAGAGGCATTTGGACGATTTTTGCCGGGAAATAATGCAAATGACTGGGAGATGTATAAAAGAAAGAGGCAGGAGGTCAAGAGAAAGATTCAAGAGGTGAAAAAGAGGGCAAATGAGAGTTGGGGTGAGAGAGTAAGACAAGTGCGTAAGACAAGGGAACAAATGGGAGCTTCAGTGAAGGGGGCTAATGGGGAGGTGATAACAAGTAGTGGTGATGTGAGAAGGAGATGGAGTGAGTATTTTGAAGGTTTGTTGAATGTGTTTGATGAAGAAGTGGCAGATACAGGGTGTTTTGGTCGAGGTGGTGAGCAAAGTGAGAGAGTTAGGGAAAATGATTTGATAAACAGAGAAGAGGCAATAAAAGCTTTGCGGAAGATGAAAGCCGGCAAGGCAGCGGGTTTGGATGATACTGCAGTGTAATTTATTAAAAAAGGGGATGACTGTACTGTTGACTGGTTGGTAAGGTTATTTAATGTATGTATGATTCATGGTGAGTTGCCTGAAGATTGGCAGAATGCTTGCATAGTGCCATTGTACAAAGGCAAAGGGGACAAAGTGAGTGCGCAAATTACAGAGGTATAAGTTTGTTGAGTATTCCTGGTAAATTATATGGGAGGGTATTGATTGAGAGGGTGATGGCATGTACAGAGCATCAGATTGGGGAAGAGCAGTGTGGTTTCAGAAGTGGTAGAGGATGTGTGGATCAGGTGTTTGTTTTGAAGAGCGTATGTGAGAAATACTTAGAAAAGCAAATGGATTTGTATGTAGCATTTATGGATGTGGAGAAGGCATATGATAGAGTTGATAGAGATGCTCTGTGGAAGTAATTAAGAATATATGGTGTGGGAGGCAAGTTGTTAGAAGCAATGAAAAGTTTTTATCGAGGATGTAAGGCATGTGTACGTGTAGGAAGAGAGGAAAGTGATTGGTTCTCAGTGAATGTAGGTTTGCGGCAGGGGTATATGATGTCTCCATGGTTGTTTAATTTGTTTATGGATGGGGTTATTAGGGAGGTGAATGCAAGAGTTTTGGAAAGAGAGGCAAGTATGCAGTCTGTTGTGGATGAGAGAGCTTGGGAAGTGAGTCATTTGTTGTTCGCTGATGATACAGCGCTGGTGGCTGATTCATGTGAGAAACTGCAGAAGCTGGTGACTGAGTTTGGTAAAGTGTGTGAAAGAAGAAAGTTGAGAGTAAATGTGAATATGAGCAAGGTTATTAGGTACAGTAGGGTTGAGGGTCAAGTCAACTGGGAGGTAAGTTTGAATGGAGAAAAACTGGAGGAAGTGAAGTGTTTTAGATATCTGGGAGTGGATTTGGCAGCGGATGGAACCATGGAAGCGGAAGTGAATCATAGGGTGGGGGAGGGGGCGAAAGCTCTGGGAGCGTTGAAGAATGTGTGGAAGTCGAGAACATTATCTCAGAAAGCAAAAATGGATATGTTTGAAGGCATAGTGGTTCCAACAATGTTGTATTGTTGCGAGGCGTGGGCTATGGATAGAGTTGTACGCAAGAGGGTGGATGTGCTGGAAATGAGATGTTTGAGGACAATATGTGGTGTGAGGTGTTTGATCGAGTAAGTAATAATAGAGTAAGAGAGATGTGTGGTAATAAAAAGAGTGTGGTTGAGAGAGCAGAAGAGGGTGTTTTGAAATGGTTTGGTCACATGAGAGAATGAGTGAGGAAAGACTGACAAAGAGGATATATGTGTCAGAGGTGGAGGGAACGAAGAGATGTGGGAGAACAAATTGGAGGTGGAAAGATGGAGTGAAAAAAGATTTTGAGTGATTGGGGTCTGAACATGCAGGAGAGTGAAAGGCATGCAAGGAATGGAGTGAATTAGAATGATGTGGTATACCGGGGTCGACGTACTGTCAGTGGATTGAATCAGGGCATGTGAAGCGTCTGGGGTAAACCATGGAAAGTTCTGTGGGGCCTGGATGTGGAAAGGGAGCTGTGGTTTCGGTGCATTATTACATGACAGCAAGAGACTGAGTGTGAACGAATGTGGCCTTTGTTGTCTTTTCCTAGCGCTACCTCGCACACATGAGGGGGGAGGGGGTTGTTATTCCATGTGTGGCGAGGTGGCGATGGGAATGAATAAAGGCAGACAGTATGAATAATGTACATATATATATATATATATGTCTGTGTATGTATATGCATACGTTGAAATGTATAGGTGTGTATATGTGCATGTGTGGACGTGTATGTATATACATGTGTATGTGGGTGGGTTGGGCCATTCTTTCGTCTGTTTCCTTGCGCTACCTCGCTGAGCGGGAGTTCGGGGGGAGACAGCGACCAAGTATAATAAGTATAATGATAATCACTGTGCTGTTTTTTCTTCGTGGTCTCGTTAAATCTTGGATATTTTATAATGGTAATATTTCTCTACATCTCATTAGTCTGTGCATGTGCATCTAAAGATCACTGAGAGTCTTATTTTTATGCCTATAATATTCTACATTGTTTCTTCACTTTTTTATTTTTTTTCATTGTTTCCTCATACCATGTAGAGGACATATTGCACTTTTTACCCCATAGTGATTGAACATTCTGGTTTCTGAAATATTGCTGTTGTTCCTTGTTTCAGGAAAACTTGTAATTGCTTTATCATCACTTCATGTTATATACATTTTAAGGACACTGGGTGGAAGGCTTATTCCAAGTTATGTACTCTTTCAGATACCAGGAGAGACTTCTAATGAAATTCCTCCACCTTTATTGGTGGTAGAGAATTACCAACTGCATTGTATTTGCGAAGGGGGTGGTACACCTAATGTACATTGGGTTAGCAGGACACAATTAGATGTAGTGAGCAGCTGAGTACCTTCCTTGACCTCATAAGCTACAGCAGCTACTGCTACATCTGGCACTGCTGCATACACATGTTAGGACAAGTACTTCACATACTTGACATTAAGACAGGTTATGCCAAAAGAAAATTTAAGAGGGTTAAAAAATGCTGTTACTTGGCCGTGGGAGAACAGTATTGTATTGAAGTATTTGATTGCACATTGTATGTGGATATAACTGAAACAAATATAAAAAAAAAACTATACTTGAAAGGGTAATTATGATCTACTTGAAAAAAAACTATAGAATTGATTAAGCACATTAATTTGTGCAGATTTGATGATTCCTCCCCAAACATCTTCTACAACTATAGAATTGATTAACCACAACAATTGTTTGTGCAGATTGATGTACCTTCGCAAACATCTTTTTCAACTATAGAACTGATTAACCACAACAATTATTTGTGCAGAGTTGATGATTTGTTTCCAAATATCTTCATTTAATAAGATTTTTCCATAAACGAGTAGCATTAAAAGTTTAGATATAGATGGGTATTAATACTTATTATTGTAGATCAGTAAGGATTTTTTTTTTCTGAACACCAAAGCCAATTTAAACTTTACTGAGGATAAATGCATCCTTTGGATAATTGAAGGCTTTTTGTTAAGGTGGGTTTAAGTGCTGAATCACATGTAAAATTTTCTTGACATATATGGAATACATCTCTTGTATTGGCCACCATCATCACTGACCGACTCAAACCAGCATTGACCAGTCATCTTGCCACCATAAGACCGTAAGCAGAAGTCTGCTGAGATGATGTTGCTTATCAGCAGATGGCAGCAGGTTACATGATCCAATTGTTGTCCTGTCTCATAGCATATAATCCATTTAAGTACTTTGATCCTAAACAACTACCAACCCACACATACTGGCTACTTATGTAAGCGGTGTTATTGGACTTCACCTGCTTGAGGTTACACCACAAGTGAAAGGTTGTCTTTTGCAAGGCTGTGTCATTAGGAGTATATCCTCATGAAAGAACTTACTACAAAGGACTCTATATTTCCTTGCTATGGAAGTAGTGCAATCTTGGGGCTGCAGGAGCCTTTTTAGGAAGGTCCTGGGTAACACCATGAATCTTTAAATCAGAATGGTACTACGGTAATTATAAAGAAACTTTTGTATGCAACTTTTCTTAAACATTGCATAATATTCCCAGCGACCAGTCCTCCTACATTACATACCTGAAAGCTTCTTACTATTTTCATTTATAACAGGGACCTTATGACCTTGATTATACCCTCTTTTTCCACATAACTCAGCTTTACATTCATATCCATAGCAATAAAAATTTGATCCTTTGCATGAGAACTGTGAAAGCACTTACTCATTTCTCCTAAAATGTATTCCTATCTTTTTCAGTCCTATTATCTTGTGATACATGGGTACCAACGGTCATTCACCTCATTTTTGCTTTAAAAACAAAGAAACACAAAGGAATTCTAACAGCAACAGCCCACTCAGTTTTTTCGAGGCTGTTTGTGTTAGAGGAAGAGATATGAAGCTCACTGATCAGTGTAAAAGTAGAAAGACATACAAATTGAAGTAAAAAATACTGTGAACTTTTCATGTAGCTAGGAGGCTCAAATGATGTCAGTTGTTGATTTCAGTGGAAATACTTATCAAATCTATTTTTAAACATATCTGTAGTATTACTTTCAAACAGTCTAATTGTAAATCATTTCGCATATCAATAATCCTGTTGAAAAAAGTAGCTTTTTCTTCATTGGGGGTGAAATGCTTGCCACAGTCTGTAACCATTACTATCAGTGAAATCAACTGACATGCAACCAAGATGAGGAGGAAGGAGATATAGATAGTATGTGTGAGGAAAGGAACCAGAATGTTTTGACTTTGGCTTTTAAGTGAAACAAATTTCAAGGGTAAAGGAGATGAATTGAGTAAAGTCTGGTTCGTGAGAAGGCAAACACTAAGGAAGGGGGAGCACTTTTGCTGAAGCAGTTGTTGTAAGAATGGTGAAACTTGTAAGGATTTGAGGCTCCAGACCAATGTGGGTTAAAAAGGTGGATTGCAAGAGATGGGTGATAACATACAAATAGGGTAGTCGGTGAAGAGAGCAATGGGGAAAGTGGTAACAGGAAGTAATGAAGTGAGGAGATGGAGTGAGTATTTTGAAGGACTGCTGTATGTGTTTGATAAAAGGGTGGCAGATGTAGGGTGTTTTGGTGGGGATGGTATGCAAAGTGAGAGACTTAGAGAGTATTTTGGTGAAAAGAGATGAGGTGGTGAAAGCCTTGTGTAGGATGAAATGTCGTATCCTGGCTGGAGTGGATGGCATTGCTTTTGAGTTTAATTAGAAAGTGGGTGACTGTGTTGTTGATTGGTTAGTTTGGATTTTCATTGTATGTATGGATCATGGTGATGTGCCTGATGATTGGCAGAATGCATGTATATTGCCATTAATAAAGGTACAAGGAATAAATGTGAGTGTTCAAACTACAGAGTGTACCAGAATAAATGTTTGTTCAAAAGAGTGTACCAGTTAAGGGGTATGGGAGGGGAGGGTGATGACTGAGAGAGTGAAGGCACGTACAGAGCACTAGACAGAAGAACAGTATGGTTTTAGAAATGCTAGAGGATGTGTGGATCAGGTGTTTGCCTAGAAGTATGTGTATGAGAAATAGTTAGAGAAACTGATGGATTTGTTTGTGGATATGGAGGAAAGCATATGACAGGGTTGATAGAGATGCCTTGTGAAAGGTCTTGAGAATATATGGTGTAAGACGAACTCAGCTAGAAGCAGCGGAGAAGCATATGAACAAATAGGAAGAGCAGAGAGTGAATGGTTTCAAGTGAAGGTTGGTCTTCTGCAGGGGTGTGTGATGTCACCATGGTTGTTTAATTTGTTAATGGAAGGGTTTGGTGAGGGAGGTAATGCAAGAGTCTTGGAGTGAGGATGAGTATGCAGTCTGTATGGGATGAGAATGCCTGGGAAGTGTCAATTGTTGTTTGCTGATGGTAACAACACGTGGCAGATTTTAGTGTGTAACTGCAAAATTTGGTGACCAAGTTTAGAAGAGTTTGTGAAAAAAAGTAGAGAGTAAATATGAATAAAAGCAAGGTTATATGGTTTCTAGCAGGGATAAGGACAGGTTAGTAGGGGTATGAGTCTAAAAGAGAAAACTTAGAGGAAGTGAAGTGTTTTAGATACTTGGGAGTGGATATGGCAGGAAACAGAACCGTGGGAGCTGAAGTGAGCCACAGGGTGGGTGTTGGGGCAAAGATTTTAGGTGCACTGGGGAATGTTTGGATAGAAGAGGGTCACTGTCTTTATGGCAAATTATGGATGTGTCTGTATAATAGTCCAGTACGTGCTATATGGATGTGAGGTACGGGCTTTAGATATAAAATGTATGAGGGGATGGGATCTGAATGTGCTGGAAATAGAATGTTTGAGGACAGCATGTGGTGTTAGGGGGGTTGATTGGATAAGAAATGGTTGGGTAAGAGAGTGGTGCAGTGCTAAGAGGAGTATTTATTTGAAGGTTGATGAGGACATGCTGGAAGTTTGGACAGAGGGAGAGAATGAGTGAGGAAAGCATGACTGAGAGGATACGCATGGAGGGAACAAGGAAAAGGGGGAAACCAAGAAGGAGTTGGAGGGATGGAGTGAAAGATGCTTAGAAAGCTTGGGGTCTGAATATATTGGAGGGTGGTGTGCAAGGGATCGGTGAATTGGAGCAATGTGGTTTATAGGGAACAACATGCTATCAGTGGGCTGAACCAAGGCATATGAAGTGGTTTAAGGGAAACCACAGAAAGGGGAGTGGGTCTGGTTGTGGATAGGTAGCTTTGGTATAGTGCATTGCACATGACAGCTAGAGAGTGTATATGAACAGATGTGAACATTTCTTCCTCAGTCTTTGGTGCTACTTCACTGATGTGGGAAATGGTGAATACGTATGAAAGAAAAGATTTTGTACACATGTTGGCCATTTCATAAGTTAGTGAAGTAGCTAGCAGGAACAGGAGTACTACTGCTTAGGTTTTCTGGAGGGATAGTGGCAGTGTTTGTTATGAACCCTCATTTCAGGCCCAGTTCACTGTCTTTATTTCATTTACCTCATCCATGTGGGTTGCTGGCATCCAGCCTCATTACACTCGTTTACTCGTACACAATACTTGACACCACATACTTCATCCACTTCTTATCTCTCCTTCTGTTTTTTCTTACTCTGCAGACTATGATTCATAGGAGTTCAATCACCACTACTCTCTCTGGTACCAATTCAGAGCAGTGCCAACAGTTGAGAAGGCCCACTTGACTGTCATCCATGTGCTTGGGATTCATCACACTTCCATAACTACAGCTCCTAGACCTGGCTCGCTTTGTATCCATTTCTGCAACATTCACAGCCTTAATTCTAACTTCCTCTCTGTTAAATATTATCTTATTACCTCCTCCTCTGCCTCTTTTATTTCTCCCTGAAATCCTGCTGTCCAAGGCTTCTTCTCTACAGCATTAGAATCTTTACTATAATTTCCATCGTCGTTTCTACTGCGAGGTGGAGTTCATGTTTACGGAAATACAAAAACGCCCATTAGTTGTTATGATGATCTTGAATCTCTTGACTTTGATGCCATCTGACTCAAAATCTATCTGCCCTCTGTTACCTTGCTTTCATGTTTAATTTGCTTTATCTTCACTTCATGTTATATACATTTTAAGGACACTGGGTGGAAGGCATTATTCCAAGTTATGTACTCTTTCAGATACCAGGAGAGACTTCTAATGAAATTCCTCCACCTTTATTGGTGGTAGAGAATTACCAACTGCATTGTATTTGCGAAGGGGGTGGTACACCTAATGTACATTGGGTTAGCAGGACACAATTAGATGTAGTGAGCAGCTGAGTACCTTCCTTGACCTCATAAGCTACAGCAGCTACTGCTACATCTGGCACTGCTGCATACACATGTTAGGACAAGTCACTTCACATATTGACATTAAGACAGGTTATGCCAAAAGAAAATTTAAGAGGGTTAAAAAATGCTGTTACTTGGCCGTGGGAGAACAGTATTGTATTGAAGTATTTGATTGCACATTGTATGTGGATATAACTGAAACAAATAAAAAAAAAACCTATACTTGAAAGGGTAATTATGATCTACTTGAAAAAAAACTATAGAATTGATTAAGCACATTAATTTGTGCAGATTTGATGATTCCTCCCCAAACATCTTCTACAACTATAGAATTGATTAACCACAACAATTGTTTGTGCAGATTTGATGATTCCTCCCCAAACATCTTCTACAACTATAGAATTGATTAACCACAACAATTATTTGTGCAGAGTTGATGATTTGTTTCCAAATATCTTCATTATAAAGATTTTTCCATACAGTAGCATTAAAAGATTAGATATAGATGGGTATTAATACTTATTATTGTAGATCAGTAAGGATTTTTTTTTTCTGAACACCAAAGCCAATTTAAACTTTACTGAGGATAAATGCATCCTTTGGATAATTGAAGGCTTTTTGTTAAGGTGGGTTTAAGTGCTGAATCACATGTAAAATTTTCTTGACATATATGGAATACATCTCTTGTATTGGCCACCATCATCACTGACCGACTCAAACCAGCATTGACCAGTCATCTTGCACATAAGACCGTAAGCAGAAGTCTGCTGAGATGATGTTGCTTATCAGCAGATGGCAGCAGGTTACATGATCCAATTGTTGTCCTGTCTCATAGCATATAATCCATTTAAGTACTTTGATCCTAAACAACTACCAACCCACACATACTGGCTACTTATGTAAGCGGTGTTATTGGACTTCACCTGCTTGAGGTTACACCACAAGTGAAGGTTGGTCTTCTGCAGGGGTGTGTGATGTCACCATGGTTGTTTAATTTGTTTATGGATGGGGTTATTAGGGAGGTGAATGCAAGAGTTTTGGAAAGAGAGGTCACTGTCTATTATGGCAAATATGGATGTGTCTGTATAATAGTCCAGTACGTGCTATATGGATGTGAGGTACGGGCTTTAGATATAAATGTAGAGGACATATTGCACTTTTTACCCCATAGTGATTGAACATTCTGGTTTCTGAAATATTGCTGTTGTTCCTTGTTTCAGGAAAACTTGTAATTGCTTTATCATCACTTCATGTTATATACATTTTAAGGACACTGGGTGGAAGGCATTATTCCAAGTTATGTACTCTTTCAGATACCAGGAGAGACTTCTAATGAAATTCCTCCACCTTTATTGGTGGTAGAGAATTACCAACTGCATTGTATTTGCGAAGGGGGTGGTACACCTAATGTACATTGGGTTAGCAGGACACAATTAGATGTAGTGAGCAGCTGAGTACCTTCCTTGACCTCATAAGCTACAGCAGCTACTGCTACATCTGGCACTGCTGCATACACATGTTAGGACAAGTCACTTCACATATTGACATTAAGACAGGTTATGCCAAAAGAAAATTTAAGAGGGTTAAAAAATGCTGTTACTTGGCCGTGGGAGAACAGTATTGTATTGAAGTATTTGATTGCACATTGTATGTGGATATAACTGAAACAAATAAAAAAAAAACCTATACTTGAAAGGGTAATTATGATCTACTTGAAAAAAAACTATAGAATTGATTAAGCACATTAATTTGTGCAGATTTGATGATTCCTCCCCAAACATCTTCTACAACTATAGAATTGATTAACCACAACAATTGTTTGTGCAGATTGATGTACCTTCGCAAACATCTTTTTCAACTATAGAACTGATTAACCACAACAATTGTTTGTGCAGATTTGATGATTCCTCCCCAAACATCTTCTACAACTATAGAATTGATTAACCACAACAATTATTTGTGCAGAGTTGATGATTTGTTTCCAAATATCTTCATTATAAAGATTTTTCCATACAGTAGCATTAAAAGATTAGATATAGATGGGTATTAATACTTATTATTGTAGATCAGTAAGGATTTTTTTTTTCTGAACACCAAAGCCAATTTAAACTTTACTGAGGATAAATGCATCCTTTGGATAATTGAAGGCTTTTTGTTAAGGTGGGTTTAAGTGCTGAATCACATGTAAAATTTTCTTGACATATATGGAATACATCTCTTGTATTGGCCACCATCATCACTGACCGACTCAAACCAGCATTGACCAGTCATCTTGCACATAAGACCGTAAGCAGAAGTCTGCTGAGATGATGTTGCTTATCAGCAGATGGCAGCAGGTTACATGATCCAATTGTTGTCCTGTCTCATAGCATATAATCCATTTAAGTACTTTGATCCTAAACAACTACCAACCCACACATACTGGCTACTTATGTAAGCGGTGTTATTGGACTTCACCTGCTTGAGGTTACACCACAAGTGAAGGTTGGTCTTCTGCAGGGGTGTGTGATGTCACCATGGTTGTTTAATTTGTTTATGGATGGGGTTTTTAGCGAGGTGAATGCAAGAGTTTTGGAAAGAGAGGTCACTGTCTATTATGGCAAATATGGATGTGTCTGTATAATAGTCCAGTACGTGCTATATGGATGTGAGGTACGGGCTTTAGATATAAATGTAGAGGACATATTGCACTTTTTACCCCATAGTGATTGAACATTCTGGTTTCTGAAATATTGCTGTTGTTCCTTGTTTCAGGAAAACTTGTAATTGCTTTATCATCACTTCATGTTATATACATTTTAAGGACACTGGGTGGAAGGCATTATTCCAAGTTATGTACTCTTTCAGATACCAGGAGAGACTTCTAATGAAATTCCTCCACCTTTATTGGTGGTAGAGAATTACCAACTGCATTGTATTTGCGAAGGGGGTGGTACACCTAATGTACATTGGGTTAGCAGGACACAATTAATGAATTTTTTTTTTTTTTTTTTTTTTTTTTTTTTTTTTTTTTTTTTTTTTTTTTTTTTTTTTTTTTTTTTTTTTTTTTTTTTTTTTTTTTTTTTTTTTTTTTTTTTTTTTTTTTTTTTTTTTTTTTTTTTTTTTTTTTTTTTTTTTTTTTTTTTTTTTTTTTTTTTTTTTTTTTTTTTTTTTTTTTTTTTTTTTTTTTTTTTTTTTTTTTTTTTTTTTTTTTTTTTTTTTTTTTTTTTTTTTTTTTTTTTTTTTTTTTTTTTTTTTTTTTGTTTTTGATCGAGTAAGTAATGAAAGGGTAAGAGAGATGTGTGGTAATAAAAAGAGTGTGGTTGAGAGAGCAGAAGAGGGTGTTTTGAAATGGTTTGGTCACATGAGAGAATGAGTGAGGAAAGACTGACAAAGAGGATATATGTGTCAGAGGTGGAGGGAACGAAGAGATGTGGGAGAACAAATTGGAGGTGGAAAGATGGAGTGAAAAAGATTTTGAGTGATTGGGGTCTGAACATGCAGGAGAGTGAAAGGCATGCAAGGAATGGAGTGAATTAGAATGATGTGGTATACCGGGGTCGAGGGTGCTGTCAATGGATTGAACCAGGGCATGTGAAGTGTCTAGGGTAAACCATGGAAAGTTCTGTGGGGCCTGGATGTGGAAAGGGAGCTGTGGTTTCGGTGCATTATTACATGACAGCAAGAGACTGAGTGTGAACGAATGTGGCCTCTGTTGTCTTTTCCTAGCGCTACCTCGCGC
This sequence comes from Panulirus ornatus, assembly GCF_036320965.1. Taxonomy (NCBI): domain Eukaryota; kingdom Metazoa; phylum Arthropoda; class Malacostraca; order Decapoda; family Palinuridae; genus Panulirus; species Panulirus ornatus. The sequence goes on from NC_092257.1 coordinate 7,103,382, forward strand.
ACATGCAGGGGAGGGGGGTTTTTCATTTCATGTGTGGCGGGGTGGCGACGAGAATGAATAAAGGCAGCAAGTATGAATTATGTACATGTGTATATATGTATATGTCTGTGTATGTATATGCATACGTTGAAATGTATAGGTGTGTATATGTGCATGTGTGGACGTGTATGTATATACATGTGTATGTGGGTGGGTTGGGCCATTCTTTCGTCTGTTTCCTTGCGCTACCTCGCTAGCGCGGGAGACAGCGACAAAGCAAAATAAATAAATAAATAAATCCTCTTGTTGTTCCATTCCTCAAAAAGCTGTTCCATGTCCATGTCATTGATTTGTTCTAAGTAGGTGGGCAACCCTGGAACCTCTAGTCTTTTTTTGTAATTCTGCTTTCTTGATTTTGGTACCATCTTTGCTGCCCTCCTCTGGACCTTCTCTATTGGTAATTTGTGCTTCTTAAGGTGTAGTAACCAAAAATGAGAAGCATATTTGAGTTTTGGCCTTACCTAGGATATGAATATCTTTCTAAGTGTTTCCTTATCCATATACTTGAAAGTTATTCTAATATTTGACAGCAGACAGCTTGCCATCTTCTGTTTCTCCTAATGTCTAAGGATAATGTCAACATAGTATATGTTGGCCTTCTTACACACAGAATCCTGCAGCTTATTTCCTGCTGGATGATAATCATATTGTGGCCTTCACTCACTTTGTTTTATCCTTATTACTTTACAATTGCTTGGGTTGAACTCCATCAAACATGTATCAGATCAGTTTTAAGTCTGTTTAGGTCCCCTTGTAAGCTAATGCAATTTTACTCTCTTTTCACGTCTTTCATAATGTTTGCATCTGTAGTTACCTCATTGCACTTTATTTGGAGGTGGTTTTGAACTTGTCGGGCCTCATCTCTTGGACATTCTCTGCTGACTTATAGTTATTATGTGTAGTGAACTACACATAGTGTTTGCATCTGCAGTTACCTCATTGCACTTTATTTGGAGGTAGTTTTGAACTTGTCGGGCCTCATCTCTTGGACATTCTCTGCTGACTTATAGTTATTATGTGTAGTGAACTACACATAATGTTTGCATCTGCAGTTACCTCATTGCACTTTATTTGGAGGTAGTTTTGAACTTGTCGGGCCTCATCTCTTGGACATTCTCTGCTGACTTATAGTTATTATGTGTAGTGAACTACACATAATGTTTGCATCTCCTGCCAACATATTCAGGTAGGATTCCATATCTTCAGGCAAGTCATTGATATAGATCAAGAAGAGTAATAGTCCCAGAACCAAACCCTTTGGCACTCCAATGATCACCTTAACTCATTTTGAAAAGGCTCCTCTGACATGTGTCCTTTGTTTCCTTCCTCTAAGATAATTTAACATCCATTAAAGGAGCTTTCCTCCTTATTCTTGCCTGGTGACCCAGCTTTTTAATCAGCGTCTTATGTGGTGCAGTGTCACGTGTTTTCTGGCTGTCCAGATACAAACATTTCATTCAGTTTTCTCTTTTGTCAAAGACAGAACTCACTTTCCCACAGAAATCCAAGAGGTTTGTTATACATGACCTCCTTCCCCTCAAACCATGCTGTCTCTTACTTAGGAAGCATCCCACCAACGAAAATCATCCATTGTTTTCTTATGATATTTTCCAGCAGTAGCAGGTGGCTCCCGCTGCTGCTGCTGTTCTGTAGTGGTGATATGTGGCAGGCAGCCACTCATCGGGAGGTACTACCACCTGGGTTTTGGGAGGGATAGTGGCAGTAGCGAATGAGGTAGCACTTGTTACTTAACCTTTTCAGTCCAGATAGCTCTTAATTTCCCTTGCTTCAACCACTTTGTGGGTTGCTGGCATCCAGCCTCATTACACTCGTTTACTCGTACACAATACTTGACACCACATACTTCATCCACTTCTTATCTCTCCTTCTGTTTTTTCTTACTCTGCAGACTATGATTCATAGGAGTTCAATCACCACTACTCTCTCTGGTACCAATTCAGAGCAGTGCCAACAGTTGAGAAGGCCCACTTGACTGTCATCCATGTGCTTGGGATTCATCACACTTCCATAAACTACAGCTCCTAGACCTGGCTCGCTTTGTATCCATTTCTGCAACATTCACAGCCTTAATTCTAACTTCCTCTCTGTTAAATATTATCTTATTACCTCCTCTCTGCTCTTTTATTTCTCCCTGAAATCCTGCTGTCCAAGGCTTCTTCTCTACAGCATTAGAATCTTTACTATAATTTCCATCGTCGTTTCTACTGCGAGGTGGAGTTCATGTTTACGGAAATACAAAAACGCCCATTAGTTGTTATGATGATCTTGAATCTCTTGACTTTGATGCCATCTGACTCAAAATCTATCTGCCCTCTGTTACCTTGCTTTCATGTTTAATATATTTCCCTCCCAATTCCTCGCAACTATTCAAAATTATTGCCATGAAACGCAACTCTCTTCTCATGCACACACTGAGATCCTGCACATAGGGTATTTCAGTGTCCATCACAAAGATTATGTATGGCTCAGACTCCTCCATTGCTCTCATTTTTGTTGTACAAAATCTTTGAAACTGTCCTAAGCCCTAACTTTCTCAAACACTTAGAATCCCACTCCTTTATGTCAAAGCATAGATATGGATTTTGCAATGCTAGGTCTACTGGTGGCATGTACTGGTGGCGTGTGACTCACCTCTGTTCCTCCTCTCTTAGGGATTTTGGTGGTAGAACTTTTGTTGTAGCTCTCAACATCATAGCATTTGATGGTGTGGTATGAATCATAGTTTCCTAAAGTACCTTTCTTTACTTACACTGCTTCTCTTTGTCGTCAAATATGTCATTTCCTCTCAGGCTGCTTCATCATCACCACAGTAGTTGTCAGTGGAGTGACTTCCTACTCTAATCCTATCAGTAGCAGTGTTCGTCTGGGTTCTTTCCTTACAACTACTCTCTTTCTTCTCTCAAGAAATGATCTCTTTTGCTTTCAACCCTATTCACACTTATACTGATGATTCAACTTTACATACTTCTCATTTTTCCTCTCCTCCCTTTAATACTTTCAATTTCTTATACTGATCATGTTTCCTCTCTCAGTTTGGACCTGTACAGCATTTTGGATTGGGGAAACAGTAGCCTTGTAAAATTTGAAAGTGCTAAAATGTAATTTCTCCCTATATTTCTTTCATAGAACTAGTTGCTTTCTTTGGTTCAATTTCAAAACACCCTCTTCTGCTCTCTCAACCACGCTCTTTTTATTTCCACACATCTCTCTTACCCTTTCATTGCTTACTCAATCAAACCACCTCACACCACATATTGTCCTCAAACATCTCATTTCCAGCACATCCATCCTCCTGCGCACAACTCTATCCATAGCCACGCCTCGCAACCATAGAACATTGTTGGAACCACTATTCCTTCAAACATATCCATTTTTGCTTTCCAAGATAACGTTCTCGACTTCCACACATTCTTCAAGGCTCCCAGAGCTTTCGCCCCCTCCCCCACCTTATGATTCACTTCCGCTTTCGTGGTTCCATTCGCTGCCAAATCCACTCCCAGATATCTAAAACACTTTACTTCCTCCAATTTTTCTCCATTCAAACTTACCTCCCAATTGACTTGCCCCTCAAACCTACTGTACCTAACTACCTTGCTCTTATTCACCATACCTCTACTTCACTATAAATTTTCACAGAGCCTCTTAACACATATCCCTGGTTCCTGGCTAATGAATTCCATTTCCTAGTCTACTTTACTGTAGAAGTTAAGGTTTGCATAGTTTTTGTGATTACATCTTTATTTCCTGTCTTCCCCATACTGTTTTAATGTCTTACTACTTATTCAAACTTGAGCGTTACATGATCACTTTTCCAAATGATTATCACATATAATTTGCTCACTATCCATGCTGCTAGTATGAGTAAAGATAAGATCTATTAATGATGGTTTATCAGTCCCTCTCATCCAAGTGTGCTCTGAGACATGTCAGTGTTGGTAATTTTCCTGTGTACACTTATAAATTGCATCTTCCCTTTAATATTATTGAAAGTATATGATAGTGAAATACACTATTGTGTACAGGTCAGCAGCCTTGGGTAGGGCAGATTTCAGATTTTGTAATTGGTCATAGTATAGATATAATCATTGCCAAAGTGACCTGATAGCAGACTGAATAGATTACAGCTTTAACTGTGGACTTTTATTTTGCCTATGTGTAATTCCTTAGAAGTTTTAGATAACATGACTACTTATTATGTGTAGTGAACTACACATAATGTTTGCATCTGTAGTTACCTCATTGCACTTTATTTGGAGGTAGTTTTGAATTGTCGGGCACTAATCTCTTGGACAGTCTGTGCTGACTTACAACTCCTTAATTTTGTGTATGATGTCTGCACTAATCATGGCTTCATCATTTTATTCCATTTTTTCTGTTACACTTATGTTGTGAAAGTACTTCTAGCATCTTCTGAACAAGTTTCTTGCTTAATTTCATGTTATTCCTCTTGTATTTTATCCTTCCTTGTATTCTAACTATCTAAAAGGGGAAACAGAAGAAGGAGTCACGCGGGGAGTGCTCATCCTCCTCGATGGCTCAGATTGAGGTGTCTAAATGTGTGTGGATGTAACCAAGATGAGAAAAAAGGAGAGATAGGTACTATGTTTGAGGAAAGGAGCCTGGATATTTTGGCTCTGAGTGAAACAAAGCTCAAGGGTAAAGGGGAAGAGTGGTTTGGGAATGTCTTGGGAGTAAAGTCAGGGGTTAGTGAAAGGACAAGAGCAGGGAAGGAGTAGCACTACTCCCGAAACAGGAGTGGTGGAGTATGTGACAGAGTGTAAGAAAGTAAACTCTACATTGATAGGGATAAAACTGAAAGTTGATAGAGAAAAATGGGTGATTATTGGTGCATATGCACCTGGGCATGAGAAGAAAGATCATGAGACGCAAGTGTTTTGGGAGCAACTGAATGAGTGTGTTAGTGGTTATGATGCACGAGACCGGGTTATAGTGATGGTGATTTGAATGCAAAGGTGAGTAATGTGGCAGTTGAGGGAATAATTGGTATACATGGGGTGTTCAGTGTTGTAAATGGAAATGGTGAAGAGCTTGTAGATTTATGTGCTGAAAAAGGATGGTGATTGGGAATACCTGGTTTAAAAAGAGAGATATACATAAGTATACATATATAAGTAGGAGAGATGGCCAGAGAGCGTTATTGGATTACGAGTTAATTGATAGGCGGGCGAAAGAGAGACTTTTGGATGTTAATGTGCTGAGAGGTGCAACTGGAGGGATGTCTGATCATTATCTTGTGGAGGCGAAGGTGAAGATGTGTAGAGGTTTTCAGAAAAGAAGAGAGAATGTTGGGATGAAGAGAGTGGTGAAAATAAGAGAACTTGGGAAGGGGACTTGTGTGAGGAAGTACCAGGAGAGACTTCTAATGAAATTCCTCCACCTTTATTGGTGGTAGAGAATTACCACTGCATTGGTATTTGCGAAGAAGGGGGTGGTACACCTAATGTACATTGGGTTAGCAGGACACAATTAGATGTAGTGAGCAGCTGAGTACCTTCCTTGACCTCATAAGCTACAGCAGCTACTGCTACATCTGGCACTGCTGCATACACATGTTAGGACAAGTCACTTCACATATTGACATTAAGACAGGTTATGCCAAAAGAAAATTTAAGAGGGTTAAAAAATGCTGTTACTTGGCCGTGGGAGAACAGTATTGTATTGAAGTATTTGATTGCACATTGTATGTGGATATAACTGAAACAAATAAAAAAAAAACCTATACTTGAAAGGGTAATTATGATCTACTTGAAAAAAAACTATAGAATTGATTAAGCACATTAATTTGTGCAGATTGATGTACCTTCGCAAACATCTTTTTCAACTATAGAACTGATTAACCACAACAATTATTTGTGCAGAGTTGATGATTTGTTTCCAAATATCTTCATTTATTAGATTTTTCCATACAGTAGCATTAAAAGATTAGATATAGATGGGTATTAATACTTATTATTGTAGATCAGTAAGGATTTTTTTTTTCTGAACACCAAAGCCAATTTAAACTTTACTGAGGATAAATGCATCCTTTGGATAATTGAAGGCTTTTTGTTAAGGTGGGTTTAAGTGCTGAATCACATGTAAAATTTTCTTGACATATATGGAATACATCTCTTGTATTGGCCACCATCATCACTGACCGACTCAAACCAGCATTGACCAGTCATCTTGCACATAAGACCGTAAGCAGAAGTCTGCTGAGATGATGTTGCTTATCAGCAGATGGCAGCAGGTTACATGATCCAATTGTTGTCCTGTCTCATAGCATATAATCCATTTAAGTACTTTGATCCTAAACAACTACCAACCCACACATACTGGCTACTTATGTAAGCGGTGTTATTGGACTTCACCTGCTTGAGGTTACACCACAAGTGAAGGTTGGTCTTCTGCAGGGGTGTGTGATGTCACCATGGTTGTTTAATTTGTTTATGGATGGGGTTTTTAGCGAGGTGAATGCAAGAGTTTTGGAGAGAGGGGCAAGTATGTAGTCTGTTATGGATGAGTGGGCTTGGGAAGTGAGTCAGTTGTTGTTCGCTGATGATACAGCGCTGGTGGCTGATTCGGGTGAGAAAGTGCAGAGACTGAGTTTGGTAAAGTGTGTTAGAGAAGAAATCTGAGAGTAAATGTGAATATGAGCAAGGTTATTAGGTACAGTAGGGTTGAGGGTCAAGTCAACTGGAGGTAAGTTTGAATGGGGAAAAACTGGAGGAAGTAAAGTATTTTAGATATCTGGAGTGGATTTGGCAGCGGATGGAACAATGGAAGCGGAAGTGAATCATAGGGTGGGGGAGGGGGCGAAAGCTCTGGGAGCGTTGAAGAATGTGTGGAAGTCGAGAACATTATCTCAGAAAGCAAAAATGGTATGTTTGAAGGAATAGTGGTTCCAACAATGTTGTATTGTTGCGAGGCGTGGGCTATGGATAGAGTTGTACGCAAGAGGGTGGATGTGCTGGAAATGAGATGTTTGAGGACAATATGTGGTGTGAGGTGTTTGATCGAGTAAGTAATGAAAGGGTAAGAGAGATGTGTGGTAATAAAAAGAGTGTGTTGAGAGAGCAGAAGAGGGTGTTTTGAAATGGTTTGGTCACATGAGAGAATGAGTGAGGAAAGACTGACAAAGAGGATATATGTGTCAGAGGTGGAGGGAACGAAGAGATGTGGGAGAACAAATTGGAGGTGGAAAGATGGAGTGAAAAAGATTTTGAGTGATTGGGGTCTGAACATGCAGGAGAGTGAAAGGCATGCAAGGAATGGAGTGAATTAGAATGATGTGGTATACCGGGGTCGAGGGTGCTGTCAATGGATTGAACCAGGGCATGTGAAGTGTCTAGGGTAAACCATGGAAAGTTTTTGTTCGGCATGGATGTGGAAAGGGAGCTGTGGTTTCGGTGCATTATTACATGACAGCAAGAGACTGAGTGTGAACGAATGTGGCCTCTGTTGTCTTTTCCTAGCGCTACCTCGCGCACATGCAGGGGAGGGGGGTTTTTCATTTCATGTGTGGCGGGGTGGCGACGAGAATGAATAAAGGCAGCAAGTATGAATTATGTACATGTGTATATATGTATATGTCTGTGTATGTATATGCATACGTTGAAATGTATAGGTGTGTATATGTGCATGTGTGGACGTGTATGTATATACATGTGTATGTGGGTGGGTTGGGCCATTCTTTCGTCTGTTTCCTTGCGCTACCTCGCTAGCGCGGGAGACAGCGACAAAGCAAAAAAAATAAATAAATAAATCCTCTTGTTGTTCCATTCCTCAAAAAGCTTTTCCCATGTCCATGTCATTGATTTGTTTAATTTGGTGGGCAACCCTGGAACCTCTAGTCTTTTTTTGTAATTCTGCTTTCTTGTTTTTTTGGGTACCTCTTTGCTGCCCCCCTTTGGCCCTTCTTATTGGTAATTTGTGCTTTTTAAAGGGGGTTTTGTAACCAAAAATGAGAAGCATTTTTGGAGTTTTGGCCTTACCTATTTTTAGGGTTTATTTTCTAAGTGTTTCCTTATCCATTTTATTTGAAAGTTATTCAAATTATTTGACAGCGACAGTTTGCCATCTTCTGTTTCTCCTAATGTTTTGGATAATGTCAAATATTTTTATTTTGGGCCTTCTTACCACAAAATCCTGAAAGCTTTTTTCCCTGCTGGATGAAAATTCAAAATTGGGGCCTTCATTTCACTTTGTTTTACCCTTATTACTTTACAATTGTTTGGGGTTGAACTCCTTTCAAACATGTATCAGATCTTTTTTAAGTCGGGTTTTTTTTCCCCCTTGTGATTTAAATTTAAATTTCCTTCTCACTTTTCACTTCCCTATCCCTTTGGGATCATCTGCAAACATATTTCCCAGGTTGGAGGTCGGTTTCTTCGGGCAAGAAGTTTGGTCCCAGGACAGAACCCTGTGTCACTTTGCTGGTTTGTGTGACCCATTAGAAAAGGCTCCTCTGACATGTGCCCCTTTTTTTCCCTTTCCCTTAAGTTTAATTTTTAACATTTTAAAAGGGAAAGCTTTCCTCCTTATTCTTGCCTGGTGACCCAGCTTTTTAATCAGCGTTTTATGGGGTGCAGTGTCACGTGTTTTCTGGCTGCCCAGTTTAAAAAAACTTTTTCATTCAGTTTTCCTTTTGTCAAAGACAAAAAACCATTTTTCCCACAAAAAAACCAAAAGAGGTTTGTTATAAATGACCCCCTTCCCCCTCAAACCATGCTGTCTCTTACTTGGGAAAAATTTTCTTGTCTGTAAAAAGCCCTCCATTTGTTTTTCAAATTTTTCTGCTCCGGGAAGCTTACACAACCACCAGTCTTAAAGCAGAGACCATCTATGAAAGACAGGAAAATGGGATAAATTAAACACGTGAGCGTGGTTTTTTTGTTTTTTAATTTTCTTTGTGGGGTTAAGAGAGGGTTTTCCCCTAATAAACCTTTTTGCTTGTTTTTCCTTTTTGGGTTTAAATGTCTTATCATTTTATTTTTTTTTATGAAGGAAAAAAAAAAGATATGAAATGATTTTTGAATACTTTATGAACAAGTAAAAAACATATCGTTAAGTTTAAAACAACAGTTGTGGGAAAAAAAAAAAACCAAGCTCCCAACGGGGGGCACCCTAAAGTAAAAACCCATCCCCAAAAAAAACCAGGGCTTTTTTTCAATCAAAAGTGTTATTTTCCCTAACTACATGTTTATCCCAAATATTACAGTAACAGGTCCCAATGTACTATCCTCGGGGACGGGAAATCACTATATCATATAACCCCTATTTGTTTTGTCTAGAAAGGTTTTAAGAGCTAGGGGAACCTATGATTTTTTTGAAAAGAAAGTTACATATGTATTTGGTGGGAAGCAAACCTAAATAAATTCTAACATTTGCAGTAAATTACTAATTTATGCAAAGCATTTTCAATTTTGCAGCAAAAAAAATCTTGTCAAGAATTGATTTTTCAATTTCACAGCATTTTTAGTGCAATTATCAAAATAAATCAATCCCTTTTAAAACCCTGAATTAAAAAAAAGTTTAAAAAGGATTTTAAAAAAATATAAAATGTCTCAATATTATACCCAAATTTTTTGATACCTTTGGGGTTTTTGGGAAATAGTAAAAGACCCGATCTGGATTTGGGAAAAAAATTTGAAAGGTTTTTAAAGGAGCCACATAATGAAAATAAAAAGTAAATGGAGTAAAACCAAAATCTAGGCTTTGGGTAAATGCATATCTTCTCCTTTTCACCTCCCTTTCTGCTATAAGCCCTTTCACTTATATCCTCTTTCCTTCCACCTCCTACCCATGCCCTAAACAAAAATGCTGCCACACCGTACAGTTTCCCTTTTTTCCCTAAAATTTTTGCTCAAAAATTTTTCCCAAAAACTTTAAAATATCCTTTCCCCGTGGCTTTCCTTCCTTATCATCATTTAAAAATTTTTGCTTACACATCTTTTGTTTTCCTTCCTTCTTTGCCCGAACGTTTTCCCCTGGTAAATTCCTTTTAAAACAATTTTAAACCCTTGCCCTTTTTTTTTTCTTTTTCAAAGGGGATTTTTATCTCTTTTGTCCCCTTGCAAAAATTTTCCCTTTTTATTTCTCTGTCTCACCCACCTTGAATCCCAATTTCCAAAAACTACATTTTAAACACCTCGTTACATTTTGACTGCATTCCTACATTTACTGCACCTCCAAACTAAATTTTCCATCACCCTCCTTTCCCTACCCCTTTAATTCTTGGGGATGATCAAAAAATTTTTTTACATAGCGGGGATTTGATAATTTTTGTTCCTTTTGTATCTCTTTTAAAAAAATTTTTTTTTTATATTCTCCCTTTTCTCTTTGATTGATGCCTGGTTTTCATGCAGCCAAAAAAAAAATCGAAAATTTTATTTCTTGCGAAGTTAATGGGGTTTAAATAATCTTTCTTAAATTTAGGTGCCACCCCATCTTGGGGCTAAGTCCCCTCAGTTTTGGCTCATCAAAAACCCCTGTGCATCCCAAATATCTTTTGTCTCCCTTTTTTGGGGAAATTTTGATCTACCGATAATAAGGTTTTTCTGTTAGTTCTATCTCTAACAGTATATATCAACGCTTCACTCAATGCCTGAGCACCCCGTGTTCCCCGGTTCCTGTCCCACTGCATCGCAACATCGAGTCTGTTGCCTTAAATGGCAAAAGCCCCACCCCCCTTCCCACTATTTTCGTAACCTCGTATATTTTTGGACATT